>NC_061120.1:7677817-7718013 GCF_002878395.1 Capsicum annuum | reverse complement strand
AATCTTTCTCCTTCTACACATAGAACTCTTCAGGATATGCTCAGAAGTTAAACTCCTTCTTTATGTAGGACTTCTTTTTCAACTCAACTTGCTTTCCCTTATCATCAAGTGTTTGAATCAAATTCAACTTTTTCTATTTTCCATGTGATCAGTAAGTTGAAGTTTCCAGTTGCACTGAATTGACTCATATCAACTTGTTTCATTCATATTGTCATTCATCAAAACCTCAAGGTTCCAACAAAAAGATTTTCTTCCTTTATTCCTTATGCTTTTTATATTTCGTGATCCATCGATCTATGTTTGTATTACATCACATCCCACATCAGCGAAAATTTATTAAGTTTTTTATTTCATACAAGAACCTGAAAACCTTCATCCTAGATATGTGTTCAAGTTATATCTTAGTTCAACGAGTGTATTTCAAAAAAGGAGGCAACGAGATGAAGCATTTAAAAAGGAGGCGGAGGCCCTTAGAAGATAAGTTCAAGAGCTGGAACAATGACGTAGGGGAAAGTGTCTTGCTGGTATGTTCAATTTCACACTTCCTCATATTAAAGAAGACAAGTCAGCAGCACCAACTTTATCTGTTTGCTCAGTTTTGGCTACATAGAAATTATTTTTTCGTTTCATTGTTTTGATTCAAGTCTTGTTTGTCTGTTTGAACAAAAGCTCGGTCTAAGATTCTACCTACTCACATAAATAGAGTTGAATCTTGAATTAGCCGTTGTTGTGAAAATTTTTGAATGCTTTATTTGGTGAATGTAGCCTAAATTTTGTTGTGCCACCTTTCTTTCATGCTATGTTCTGCTTAATTTATATCTGATGTTGTTTTCTATGACGATATATACTTAAGAAACTTATTATCTATTTATAGAATGAGAATGTGTGAAATATGTAAAATTTGTGAGAGATTTCTTCAATTAGCATCGATCTGATATTAATGCTAGTGAAAAGTGTTCCTAGATGCTCCTTATCTGTAGAAATCAGTATTTGTTCCTTTAACACAGTTAAGTTACCAAAAGGGAGCATCAAGAATTTGACTATGAAGAAATCTTTCTTTGTTCTTTCTCTTTTTATTATTCACATACTAGAAAATGCCTTTCTGTTGAATGGATCTGGATGATGCTCATAAAGGCTAAAAAAAGGGCCAATCTCTAATTACCACATCTTCAGAATGAGTCCTATTCTGTACTTTGGTTCTTGATGAGAAGTGTTGATGGAATTTTTTTTCCCTCTTTTGTCTATCGAAAACAAACTATCAATATCTCCCAAGTTATAGGTAAAGTGAGCTTACACTCTATTCTCAGTACGGATCCAGGATTTAAGGGTTGTGGGTTTTCAGAAGGTTCGAACACATATATTAACATTAAGATTCTACCTGCAAACTAAAACACTCAGTTATTTTCCTTGTTTTCTGGGTGCTTTTTTATAGGGTGCTTTTCTAAATCTTACACCAATTTTTATATTTTATTTTATATAATTATACCTGATCTGTGTCGTATTTAATGGTGCCGGAGCACCAAATATTTGACTATAGGACCGCCCCTACTACTTTCTCCAAACCCACTTATGAGATTATACTGGATATGTTGTTGTTGTCATTATCGTCTGTTTGACTTAGTGAGATTGAAGCTCTTCAAGCTTACCATGGAAACAACTTGCAAACTCATTACCCCATTTTATTTTTTAAATTGGAATATGTAGTTATATGTGATGAAACAATTTAACTTTTTTTAGGAAAAAAGGTGCAAAAAATTTCTGTAGTTAGGCAAAATTTACAGTTACGCATTCTGAACTTTGTGGAGGTTCTATGACCCCCTAAACTATTTTTTACCGTGTTTCACTAACATAAATTTGCCCACTTGGATCACATAGTCAGTCCATAAAAAATTAGTGATTTACACGCACCCCTGACATTTAAATTAATTACTGCAATCATTGTTTCTTCTTCTTCTTCTTCTTCTCCTTTTTTTTTGGCTTTTATTTAATTCTTAATATTTCTTTTTAAAAATCTCTCCCCAAATTGTAAATCCAACTCAAAAACTTTCTTCAATAATTTTATTCATAGATAGATTGGGGCATTTGTTAAAGTGTAAAGTATTCACGGATTTTTGTGTGTTTACAAAGCTGCCATTTTCTCCATGTCTGCACCCCGCTTCCATTTTCTCTTTCTCTGCACCCCTCCCCCAAAACGCAAAGTAGCCCCTTCTTCGCATGGTCTGTAATAAAAAATTAATGAATCGCACCTCTGCATTCAACATTGAATCTTCCTTGTCTAAACAAATGTTATTCAGATTCAATTTTACATCTTTCATGGCTAATCCTAATTTCAAAAATCAGAAGTTAGAAATTAAAAAATTAGCAAGGTGAAATTTAAAAATAGTGAGAAGAAGTTTTAAACAAACAAAGAAAACCAATAAAGATATCAGAATTTTTGAGGACGAAAAGAATCTTACCTTCAATAATGGAGATGAAATTGGGAGAAGAGTAGAAGAAAGGAGGTTTATACCTCTCTTTAATAAATTATATTAAATATTAAAGACATTTAATGTAAATATATAAAATAAAGAAAATTGAGGAGCTATGTGACAAAAAAATAGGTTTATAATGATTTTTTTAACACCCGTTACGCGCTCAACGTGCGTGAATACATGCAGTGGTCCAAGTGGCCAAATATATGCCAATTGAATACGATAAAAAATAGTCTAGGAGGGCCATAGGACCTCCGTAAAGTTCAACCCTTTTCCCTTCTTTTTAATTGCTCACTTTTCTTTTTTAGAGATAAATGATACAAACTTTGATCAATATTTAAGATATATTTCATAATTAAATTGAATTTTTTTTTTGCAATATATAGTTCGTTTTTCATGTAGTTTTTGAATAACTAAATTTTAATTTAATAAAAATTATATTAATTTAATCTAATTTAGCTTTAAAATTTAGTTAAATTAACTCATAAAACACGAGGAGAGCAATTAAAAAGAAATAAAGGGAATTACACGATGCAAGATATATTTGTGCAAAGTACGAACATAAAGACTAATAATTAACATAGCAAGGAAAATTACATACTAAAACTCCCAGATTTTTTTAGATTAGACAAAATAAAAGAAGCAAAACACATATTTGGTATGAATCCAAAGTAAAATGAAACAAGGATGACTTATAGTATTTCCTAGTTGGATTAGACTTATTTTTTCGAATTTTCAGAAATAATATATAGTATTTGCAGTCCTAATTCAGACACAACAATTAGTTTTTTCCTCAAGAAATTGTTGGTTGTCAAAGGGTAAACAAGAATAATACTCTCTTTATTCAGATTTACTTGTCACTATTTTTCTAATCTGATTATTATTTTTGCTTTTCATTTCTAACTAATTAAAAAAAAATAATTTTTTTTCCATGATTTATTCCTAACATTAATCGCTTATTTTTCATATTATTTTTAATACTTATTAATAAACATCAATTAATAAGGGACAATATGATAAAATCACTATACCAATTATTATTTTCTTAATAAATGTGCCATATGAGAAAGTTTTTTTTAAAAGTGCCCATAATTGGATACGGGGTTTATTGGTTTGAAAGCTGTCAACGAAGTCCTTGCCCCGGTAATCCAAACAACCCCTTCTGCATTACTGTGCGATATTGTATGTTTTCTTTTTCTTGTTTGTGATTCAAGTTTTCTAGTTTTTTCTTTTTCTTTTTGGTGATGGATTGAGCATACGATCTATTGGAAACAGTATCTGAAAATCTTTTGAAGTAGGATAAGGTTTACGTATATCCCACACCCTGTTATGTGGGACTAGACTCTTGTTTGTTATTATTGTTGTTGTTATAATACATGTAAATTTAAGGATTAATTACTTGGATGATTATTTTTTAATAAATAATTACTACTTTTAAATATACTTTTTATTTACTACCATCTGTAACAACTGCGTTATGTATTAAAAATGAATTATAGATGCAATATAAATGTATTGTAACTGTTTTAAGTTGTATTACGCTTGTTAGGTAAGAAATTTGCACTATGTATTAAAAATGGATTATGCATGCAATATATATGTATTATAATTGTTATATTTGGAAAAAAAATCTAGTTATATATGATAGAAATTTTCCAAATTTAGTATAATATATGATAAATATTTTCTAAATATAGTATAGCTAGGCAAGTCAGCAACACCAGCATGATTTGTTTGGTCAGTTTTGGTTTCAAAGGAATCTTTTTTTCTATTCATTCTTTTGATCCAAGTCCTAGTTGGCTATTTGAATCTTGATTAGTCTGTTACGAATCGGTCAGAAATAAAGCAAACCACAGGCAGAAAGAAAACAAGAACACATAAATTTACGTGGAAACTCTTGCGGGAAAAATCATGGATAGAGGCAGAGGAATTTCACTATAAAAGGAGAGTAGTACAATGTGGAGAATGTGCGTATATTCTGAATACTCAAAACAACCCACTAAATGTATTTATATAATACGTGCATACAAATAAGTCTTAGGCCCAAAAATATAAAGGTCCATATTGGAAGCCCCCGCACCCCATCAGGATCATTGGTGGGCTCTGGGATCGGGCCTATCGGCCCGATAACTACGCTACCACAGTAGACCCCATTGAAAAACACAAAAGAAACTTTCAGGGCCGAATCAACCAAATTCGGGTCACAACTCTAACAATCTCCATCCTGACACGAATTCTAATTCAGAACTCAAATTCATTTTAACACATACTCTCCACCTCTTCCACAAAAGATCCTAAGGGCACATCTTAATAGCTAACACCAACCAAGACCAAGCAATGCTCAAACTTGGTACTTGCTAGTGTCTTGGTCATCATATCAGCAAGGTTATCATGGGTACTAGTCTTGCTCACCACAATATCACCATGAGCAATAATTTCGTGCACAAAATGATATCGAACATCGATATGCTTTGTCCTCTCATGAAACATCTGATATTTCGTAAGGAAGATAGCACTCTGACTGTCACAGAAGACCGTAGTAATCTGTAAGTCATTGCTAAGTTCACCAAATATAACCTTTAACCAAATAGCCTCCTTGAAAGCCTCCGTAATAGCCATATACTCTGCCTCAGTAGTTGACAAAGCAACCATAGTCTGTAAGGTATCTATCCAACTAATAGCACAACCACCAATGGTAAAAACATAGCTTGTAAGGGATCTCCTTTTATCATGGTCCACTGCAAAATGAGAATCAACATACCCGATTACTCCATCTCTATTTCGCCCAAACTGCAAACAAATATCAACAGATCTATGCAAGTATCTGAAAATCTACTGAATTGCTTTCCAATGTTCTTTGCCAGGATTTTCCATGTATCTGCTAACTGCATTGACGGCATTAGATAAATCTGGTCGAAAACACACCATCGCATACATAAGAGACCCAATGGCACTAGAGTATGGAACTCAAGACATATAGTCACGCTCATCATATGCCTTTTCAAATAAAGTGGCTGAAAGTTTGAAGTGAGCTGCCAATGGAGTACTGACAAGCTTGGCATTTTGCATAGTTAACCTATGAAGCACTTTCTCAATATACCTTTCTGACTTAATTATAACTCACACTTCTCTCTATCCCTCATAATTTCTATGCTAAGAATATTCTTTGTTGCTCCTAGATCCTTTATCTCAAACTCCTTGTTGAGATGGACTTTGACTTTTATTATCTCTCTCATATTCTTTATTGCAATCAACATACAAAAGAATATACACGAACGAACCATCACTTACCTCCTTAAAGTAGACACAACTATCGTAACTACTCCTTCGAAATATATGAGAGGTCATAAAAGAGTCAAACCTCTTATTGTCTCCTTTATTTAATAGGACTCTATTAGTTAGTTACACTCCTTCTTGTATTCAGCCTCCTTGTCTAGGTAGGATTTCTTTATCAGCTCAATCATCAAGAGTTGTGTTTATCCTGTCCTTAACTTTCTTCCCACACGTCATCAGTCTTGCCTGTAACTTCTATTTTCTCCACATGTTTAGAACAACATGAATAACCTGTTTTATTCACATGTGTATCATCAAAACTTCATTTCTCTAACAAATTTTCCCTTTTTGACAATGAAAAATGTCTACATGTTTCACAGCATCATAGCATCATAAACCTCATCTCAGCATCAACATGAATTCCTGACACACTCAACAAAGGAATTAAACAAAAGAACACTAAAGTGACACAGGTTAGTTATTTGAGTTATAAACATTGCACAATCTATTTTTTCCCCTTTTGACATCATCAAAATGCTGGGCCCACATGAGTAAGAAATAAAATGATATTTAATAATCCATGGCCACTGGGGCTATCACTAAAACAAGCAAAACTCAGAGTAAAGAACCGACATGTATTATGTAGAACAAGAGCAAAACACAATAAAGAAAGAAAGTCCATTTCAAGCAATAGCAAAATATAACTAATAGCACCAAAAACTGATAAATATGAAATAGTCTAGCCATAGAAGAAACAACATTCCCAAGGTACTAAGACATGGACTGAGTGGATGAAGCAGAGCTAATTAGGGGAGTGAATTTGTGTACAATCTCAGCACTTATAGATCTTTCTTGTTTTAGGTCATCTTGAAGAGAATCAATTTGAGCAAGAAGCTCCAATTTCTCAGCATTATGAGCAGCCTCCAATTCATCCCGAGCAACGTCCAACTCAGCAGACTTAGCAGCAAAAACATTCCTCAATTATTGTATAGGATTATTAGCACTCTTCATTGGAATAGGTAGTTCCATGTGATTCCCCGTTCCTATAACACCCTAGGTAGTCTAAAGAGACCAAACTTGAACAAGCACAAAAAATCCTCAAATATAGGAGCAAGCCAGAATTAATCGGGAAGGGCATGGCCAATGATATCTTTGAGAAAGAACCTTTTTCATGTGCTTAATAATAACCTAGGAAAGTTAATTTTTACTTCAGCGTCGAGCATCTCCATCAGAGTGAGATCAAGAAAATTTGCCACAGTCCTTCGTTTCTTTCTGAGAGTGATCATTTTGTAAACAATATCATAGTAAAGTTGATGAAGAGAAGACATCTCTATGATAATTGAGAAGGTGAGGTGTACCAAGAAATTTTTGAGATATTTCAAGAGCAGAAGTAAGACTATCAAGTGGAGTCCAAGCTAACTTGACATAGTGACCCCAACCCCCATGGGAATGTACAGAATCCTAGCACCATCAACAGTAACTAGATTGATAGTAACTCCTCTTATAGTAGTAGAAAACATCTCTCCAAGGGCAACTTGGTGTAGAATTCATAAACCTCAGATTTCCCAAACTTCCTTTGGAGATCACCTTGAAGAATCAAGTGTGACCACCCCTATGCTTCAAATTCGATTAACAAAACATGCATCTCAGGCCCCCAAAAACCAGTGATGACTTGTCCATGAACCAACTTATGTTTTTGAAAGTGCAGGACATGATCTGCTTAAGAGTCAAGGTCTGTAGGTATCTCATCAGGATCAAAATTGGGATCTAGTTCAGTAGGAGTAGTTGGGGGTGCCTCAGAATAAAAGAATTAAGAAAAAACAGGTTTGTTGACCTATTTCTTACACCTAGTAAAGGATTTGAGAGGAGTAAAATGGGAAGAAGATAAAGATCTTAAAGCAGGGGTGGACTTTAGCATAGTTGAGGGAGCATGAAAAGTGGAGGGTTCAGGAATAGTGCATTTCACTTTTTTGACTTTACGTACAGAGAGAAGTAACACATCTTGAGAAGAGGATGGAGGAAGAGAAGTAGGAATGACAACACGCTTCCTCTTGCTAGCTTGAAGTGCGTCAGATAAAGAGGCCTCTTCTTATTAATTTTTTCAGCGAGTGTGAGGAGTACTAGGAGAGGGAACAAGAGGATGAGTGTCAACAAAATTATGGTCCTCAACAATAATAGGAGAGGATGAATGTTTCTTTTGGGTTGAGATCGAGATTTTTTGGGAACCAAACTGGCAATCAAAATATCATCGGGATCGATAATTTGGAGAGAAACAGGAACTGGGGAAGTGGGGTTGAAAAAGGATTGAGTACCTGGAGAAAATTGAGAAAAAGGGTTTTTGAAGTTTGTCCAAGCAGAGAAGTCAGAAAATTTTATTGGAATGGTGGGTGAAAGGGAAGGTATTTTGTTGGCAGTGGGGTAAATAATGATATTAGTATAGGAGATGCAGAGGAATCGTCTAGGAGAGAGAAAGAGGATGCCATGGTGAAGAGGGAACACAAATTGTTTTTTTCTTTTAGGATGGTGAATGAATGAGGAGATAAGGGGAATAAAACGTATATTAGGAGGAGAAAGAAAGTTAAAACGTAAAGAGAATGGAGTTGATGTTCAGAAGTGATAAGCTTGGAGAGTTGCAATGGTGATGGTATTACTATGGCAGCTTTTTGAAAATATTGGACTCTTGGGGTTTTGGCGGCTTAGAGTAATAAGGACTTGAGTGGCACACCTGTTTCTCTTTATGTATTTTAAGGTAAACTTATAATCGTACTTGAACTCTTGAAAAATATGGACAAAATTGCATGACGTTCTAGCATCACTATAAAAATAAATACATGAATGATTTAGGTCACTCTAAAATTTTGGAATTAGGACACACAACTAAATGTCCAAGACTGGATTAATCAATAAAAACTGAAGAGCATATCTACTTTCTAGTCAATCATTAAGGGGGATTTATACAATTTTATTCATCCCCAAGGCTAACCTATTCTTTTTGAAATGTTCTCTGCTTAATGCCTTAGTGAATATATCAGTAATTTGATCTTCAGTGGAATAGAACATGATCTATATAAGACCTTTTTTCAACATAATCTCTAAGCAAGTGGTGTCTAATATCAATATGTTTAGTTATTTTATGTTGGACAGGATTCTTTATGATATTATTGGCACTTGTATTGTCACAAAAAATAGTAACACATCCTACATCCATACCAAAATCCATGAGTTGTTATTTAATCCATAACAACTGAGCACAACATTATCCAGTAGCAACATACTCAGCCTCGGCAGTTGATAGAGCTACTGAGATTTGTTTCTTAGTGGTCCAGGTGACTAAACACGATCCAAGAAAGTGTACCATGCCTGTGGTGCTCTTTGTTTCCACTAAATAGCCTGCATAGTCAACATCAGAATAGTCCACCAAGTTAAAATTACTACCTTTAGGATATCATAGTCCAAGATAAGTTGTTCTTTTGAGATATTGAAGGATTCTCTTCACATATTTAAAATGAGATTCCTTAGGATTTACTTGGAACCTTTAACACAATCCCACACTAAACATAATATTATGTTGGCTTGTTGTGAGGTAAAGTAATGATCCTATCATTCCTCTATATAGTTTCTGCTCCACATCAGGACCTGTTTCTTCTATATCTTGCTTGGTGGTAGTGGCTATTGGTATGCTGATATCTTTTGATTCCTCTATGGAGAACCTTTTAAGAAGTTCCTTGACATACTATTGTTGATGGATCATGGTTCCAAAAGCTGTTTGTATGATTTGCAATCCTAAGAAAAAATTTAGCTTGCCCATCATACTCATCTCAATTTCACAACTCATGAGTTTAGCAAAGTCATGAGTCATGTTCATGTATGTGGAGCAAAAAACGATATCATCAACATACACCTGCACAAAAAACAAGTCTTTTCCATTAGTTTTTAAGAAAAGTGTGTTGTCAATTTACCTCTAGTATGACTATGCTCCAAAAGGAATTTTGGCAGTCTTTCATACCAAGCTCTTGGAGCCTGTTTCAGTCCATACAAGGCCTTGTCAAACCTGTACAGATAATTAAGAAATTCCTTACTCTCAAATCCTGGTGATTTTTTGACGTACACCTCCTCTTTGAGAATTTCATTCAAAAATGCACTCTTATCATTCATTTGATAGAGAATGAATTCCATATAAGTAGCAAAAGCTACAAGAAGCCTTATTGCTTTAATTCTTGCCACAGGAGCAAAGGTCTCATCTAAGTCTATGCCTTCTTCTTGATTGTATCCTTGGACCACCAATCAAGAAGAAGGCATAGACTTTGATGAGACCTTTGAAATTGTGGCAAGAATTGAAGCAAGCTTCTTTTAGCTTTTGCTGCTTATATGGAATTCATTCTCTAACAGTGGATGTTAAGAGTGTATTCTTGAATGGAATTATCAAAGAGGAGGTGTATGTCAAACAACCACTAGTACTTGAGAGTAAAAATTTCCTAATTATATGTACAACCTTGACAAGGCCTTGTATGGACTGAAACAAGCTTCAAGAGCTTGGTATGAATGATTGTCAAAATTCCTTTTGGAGCATGGTCATACTAGAGGTAAAACTGGCAAAACTCTTTTCTAAAAAACTAATGTAAAAGACTTGTTGGTTGTTTAGGTGTATGTTGACTATATCATTTTTGGATCCAAAAATATGAACATGACTCATGACTTTGTTAAACTCATGAGTTGTGAATTTGAGATAAGTATGATGGGCGAGCTAAACTTTTTCTTTGGATCACAAATCAAACAAACATCTTCTGGAAGCTTGATCCATCAACATAGTATGTCAAGGAACTTCTTAAAAGGTTCTCCATGGAGGAAGCAAAAGAGATCAACACACCAGTAGCCACTACCACCAAACTAGATATGGATGAAACAGGTCTTGATGTTGAGTATAAACTATATAGAGGAATGATACGATCATTACTTTACCTTACAATAAGAAAACTTGATATTGTGTTCAGTGTGGGATTATGTGCAAGGTTCCAAGAAAATCCTAAGGAATCTCATTTGAAATTTATGAAGGGAATCCTTCAATATCTTAAAGGAACAACTGATCTTAGTCTGTAGTATCCTAAAGGTAGTAATTTTTACTTGGTGGGCTATTCTAATGCTGACTATGCAGGATATTTAGTGGATAGGAAAAGCACCACAGGCATGGCACACTTCCTTGGATCATGTTTAATCACCTGATCCACAAAGAAGCAAAACTTAGTAGCTCTATCAACTGTTGAGGCCGAGTATGTTGCTGCTGGATAATGTTGTGTTCCGTTATTATGGATTAAACAACAACTCATGGATTTTGGTGTGGATGTAGGATGTTTTGCTATTTTTTTTGACAATACAAGCACCATTAATATTGCAAAGAATCCTGTCCAACATAAAAGAACTAAAAATATTGATATTAGACACCACTTTCTTAGAGATAATGTTGAAAAAGGTCTTATATTGATCATGTTCTATTCTAGTAAAGATCAAATTGCTGATATATTCACTAAGGCACTAAGCAGAGATCATTTCAAAAAGAATAGGTTAGCCTTGAGATGATTAAAATTGTATAAATCTCCCTTAATGATTGACTATAAAAGTTGATATGCTCTTGAGTTTTGTTGATTAATACAATCTTCCACATTTAGTTGTGTGTCCTAATTACAAAATTTTAGACTGAACTAACTTATTCATGTATTTATTTTTACAGTGATGCTGGAACGGTCATGCAATTTTGTCCATATTTTTCAAGAGATTCAGGTACGATTATTAGTTTAACTTAAAATGCATAAAGAGAAACAAGTGTACCACTCAGGTCCTTAATTACTCTAAACTGCCAAAACCCCAAGAGTCCAATTTTTTCAAAAGGCTGGCACAATAATCCCATCACCAGTGTAACTCTCCATTAGTATCATTTTTGAACATCAACTCCATTCCCTTTACGTTTTAACTTCCTTCCTCCTTCTTATACACATTTCATTCCCCTTCTCTCTTTATTTATTCAGCATCCTAAAAGAACAAAACAATTAGTGTTACCTCTTCACCATGGCATCCTCTTCCTCCCTCCCATATGACTCCTCTGTATCTCTTTACACTATATCATCATTCACCCCACCGCCAACAAAACACCTTTCCTTCCACCCATCATTCCAATAAAATTGTCTGACTTCTCTCCTTAGCCAAAATTTAAAACCACTTTTTCTCAAATTTCTCCAAGTACTCAAGCCTTTTCCAACCCCACTTCCCCAGTTCCTGTTCCTCTCCAAATTATTGACCCCAATGATATTTCAATTGCAGTCTGGTTCCAAAAATCCCAATATCAACCCCCAAAAAAATATTTATCCTCTCCTATTGTTGTTGAGGACCTTGATTTTGTTGACACTCATCTTCTTGTGACCTCTCCTAGGACTCTTTACACTCATCGAAAAAAGTAGCAAGAAAAGGCTTCTCTAGCTGATGCACTTCAAGCTAGCAAGAGAAAGTGTCTCACAACTACTGCTCATCCTCTATCTTTCTCTCATGACGTGTTACTTCGCCTTGTACGCAAAGTCAAAATAGTGAAACACACTATTCCTAAACCCTCCGCTTTTTATACTCCCTCAGCTATGCCAAAGTCCACCCCTGCTTTAAGATCTTTATCCTCTTCAAAGTTTACTCTTCTCAAATCCTCTACTAGGTGCAAGAAGTAGGTCAACAAACCCGTTTCTTCTGATTTCTCTGATTCTGAGGCACCTTTAACTATTCCTACTGAACTGGATCTCAATTTTGAGCTTGATAAGACTCATGCAGACCTTGACTCTCAAGCAGATCATGTCCTACACTTTCAAAAATATAAGTTGGTTTGTTGATGAGTCATCACTGGTTTTGTGGGGCTTGATATGCATGTTTTCTTAACCAAATTAGAAGCAAAGGGGTGGTCATATATACTTGTTTCTTCAAGGTGATCTCCTAAGGAAGTTTAGGAAATCTGAGGTATATGAATTCTACAGTAATGGGGTTGTCGTTGGAGAGATGTTCTCTGCTATAGTTAGAAGAGTTACTATCAATCTAGTTGATCTTAATATTACTATCATTCTGCACATTTCTATGGGGGGTTTGGGTCACTATGTCAAGTTAGATTGGCCTTCACTTGATAATCTTTCTTCTACTCTTTACATATCTCAAAAATTTTCTGGTAAACCTTACCTTCTCAATCATCGTAGGGTTCTTAAGTAGGATATGTCTTCTCTTCATCAATTTTACTTTGATGTTGTTCAAAAAATGATCACTCCCAAAAGGAAACATAGGACTGTGGCAAATTTTCTTGATCACTCTCATGGAGCTACTTGACATTGAAGTGCAAATTGACTGCCTAGGCTTATTATTAAGCACATGCAAAGGGTTCTTCTCAAATATATCAATGGTCATGAGTTTTCCTATGAATTCTAGCTTGCTCCTATATTTGAAGATTTCTTGGTGCCTGTTTAAGTTTAGTCTCTTCAGACCACCATGGATGATATAGGGATGGTGAATCATATGGAACTAACTGTTCCAATGAGGAGTGCTAATAATCCTATGCAATGATTTAAGAATGCTCTTGCTGCTAAGTCTGCTGAGTTGGAGGCTGCTCTGGCTGAATTGGAGGTTGATCATAATATTGAGAAAATGGAACTTCTTGCTCAAATTGCTTTTCTTCAAGCTGACTTGGAATGAGAAATTTCTATAAGTGTTGAGATTGTGGGTAAATTGACTCACCTGATTTCCTCTGTTTCCTCCACTTAATCTACTTTTTAGTACCTTAGGGATACTCTTTGTTCTGTTTCTAGACTATTTCATCTTTATCAGTTTTTGGTGCTATCAGTTGTATTTTACTCTTGCTTGAAATTGAATTTCTTACTTTATTATTTTATGCTCTTGTTCTACTTAATATATATTGGTTTTTTACCCTGAGTTTTTATTGTTTTAGTAATAGCCCCATGGCCATGGATTATTAAATGCCATTCTATTTCTTACTCATGTCGGCCCATCTTTTTTATGATGTCAAAAGGGGGAAGAATAGATTGTGCAATGTTTATAACTCAAATGACTAACCTGTTTCACTTTAGTGTCCTTTTGTTTAATTCATTTATTGAATGTGTCAGGAATTTATATTAATGCTGAGATGAGGTTTATGATGCTGTGATGCAGTGAAACATGTAAGATTTGTCATCATCAAAAAAGGGGAATTTTTTTTTAGAGAAATGAAGTTTTTACGATAGAAATATGAATGAAACTGGTTATTCATGTTGGTCCAAACATATGAAGAAAATAAAAGTTACAGGCAAGGCTGATGACACTGATTGAAGTAAGAAGTGGATAAGCAAGCATAAGTTAAATATGCTCTCAATATTAATCAGGGGTTGAAAAGAAGTTGAGGACAAGATAAACACAACTCTTGAAGATTGAGCTGATAAAGGAATCCTACCTAGATAAGGAGATAGAATACAAGAAGGAGTGTAACTAACTGATAGAGTCCTATTGAAGAAAGAAGACAACATCATCTGAAGGGCTTGATCAGAGTTGTCTTAAATAAGAGAGATGAATTTCATAGTTACACTCACGCACTTAAATGAAATTCACCAATCACTAAATTAGTTCAACAACTTAAAGAAGTCATAAGTAGAACTTGTTTCTTTACTTAGAGTTAGCAGAGTGTAAAATTTATGTAATAGGTTGGTTATTGAGTTGTAATGTACTTTAATTCTAGTCTCAGTGAAGTATAAACTGAGTTAGGATTAGTTTCTTCAAGTTGGGGAATTTGAAGACTTGGGAACACTTATCTTGGGAAGATTTGTGTTATTGTGGAAATAGGAGTTAGAGTTTAATTCCTAGTTTACAAGAGTATTGTAATTTGTTGATTGTTGAGGCTCAAGATTTTTAGTAGAATGGGTTAAATCCTATAGAGGCACATGTCATGGGTTTTTACACCTTTTTGAGCCGGTTGTTTTCTATGTAAAAATACTATCTTCATTTACGCTACTTAAGTGAAACACGTTCGATTAATTGTTTCATTGATAGGGAACTACTATAGTAAAATAGCTAAATCAGTAGGGTACATATTCTAACAAGCCAATTTGTTCTATTGTTTAGGACCCTATATGCTTTACTATGATGCAAATATCTTTGGAAGATTCCCTTATCACTCTTAGCATCAAATTTTCTAATTTTTCTTTTCCATTATTAGGAATGAAACATTTAAATCCAAATGTTCTAAAATGTGAAATATTTGGTTCTTCCTTTTAGTAATTCATTGGGAGTTTTATCTAGAATAGGCATGATCATGCATATATTTATGAAATATGCACCAGTATTGATTGCCCAAAGGTTTTTAGCAAGATTTCCTGCAAACAACATTGTTCTGGCCATATATTCCAATGTCCTATTTTTTGTTCTACTACTCCATTTTGTTGAGGTGTTCTGGGAGTAGAGAAATTGGGATCTATACCATTTGCAGAATAGAATTCTTAAAACATCATATTTTCAAATTCTGTACCATGCTTAGATTTTATGGAAATTAGGGAAGTGCCTAGTTTCTTTTCAATTTTCTTGATGAATATAGTAAAGACATCAAAGTTATCTTCTTTGGAAACTTGGAACAATGTCTAGGTAAATCTAGAATAATCATCAACAACCATAAAAACATACCTTTTTCCACCTCTGCTTTGAATTCTCATTGGTCCACATAGATCCATGTGAATCAGGTCATGTCACTTGTTTGTGCTAATATGGTTCTTTGATTTGAAAGAGGACTTTACCTGCTTCCCCCTTATACAGGCACTGCAAACCTTTCCTTCCTTGAACTTGGTTTTGGGAAAACCCGATACCATATCTTTGAAAGAAAGTTTGTTTAATTGTTTCAGACTTATATGTCCAAGTCTCCTGTGCCAAATGAGAGAATCATTTTCTATAACATTCAAACAGGTCACCTTTGTTCCTGGCATTGTCATTATGTCAGTTTTGTACACATTTATGTGTCTTCTTGTAGTAAGCACAACCTTCTTGGTGTACATCCTTTTGATTTTGACTTCTGTAGAGGTAAAAATAATGTTTTTACCTTTGTTCACATAGTTATGATATGCTAAGCAGGTTGTGCTTCAATCTCTCCACAAGGTAGACATCCTCCAATGCCCTTGATTTAGATGTACCAATCTTTCCAACTCTAGTAATGATTCCCTTTTTCCCATCACCAAAAGAAACTCCACCTCCAATTCTTTTGGAGAGTGAAAGGAATTTTTTCTTATCACTAGTCATATGTCTTGAGCAAGCACTATCTAGGTACCAGTACTTTTTGATTCCTTTCACTCTCATCTGTAAAAGTAAATCAGGGGTTAGATTTAGGAACCCAGACAAGATTGGGCCCTTTTTTATGAGTAAATAGATGAATCAAATTTCTTCTAGTATAGGAAGGCAACAAGTTACCCAACCTATTTTGTTGAATAGGTTTGGTTTTCCTTTTATTAGTCTAAGCTAGTTTATTTTCCAGATTAATGCTCCTAGATCTGCTTTTTGTAGAAATTGGACATTCAGTAGTTGGATGTCCAATATTATCACAAATATAGCATAAATCTTTAGTAATATCACAACTTTTATGAAAGCCTAGTTCAGCTTTCTCCATGTGACTTCTTTCACTCAATTTATGAATAATTCTTGAAGAATTTGTCCATCTGTTTGCTCTTTCAAGATCAAGCCTTAATTTAGAGTCTTCCGTGTACTTCATTAATTCAAGTTCAACATTTTCCCATTCCTTACTTTTACCTATCTTTCCTTTTTCAGTAAGTGTCAATTTTAGAACTTCAGTTTTGAGAGTGAGATTGGCAGAATCAAGTTGTACAACCTATTCCTTAAGAGTGTAGTTTTCTTTTTCAAAGGTGTTCTTACAAGCTTCTAAATCTATGAAATCAAATTTGAGACTTACAAGACTGTTGAATAACTCATCCTTATCAGAAGTCAATTCTTTTAAATCATCAATTAGAGAACTCATTAGGGAAACAAGTTTCGTTTCAAAAAATAAATGCCGTTTTTCTTTAAGCTCAAGAATACGTACCGCAGAGGTACCATCTTCTTCTTATAAGTATGAATCTCCAATAGCCATAAGTGCAGTTTCATCAACTTCTTCATTATCTGAATCATCTGAATCAGATCCCCAAGTGGCTACCATAACATATTCCTCCTTCTCCCTTTTTTTGGCCTTTTCTTTCAGCTCTTTTATTTTTCTATTCTATTACCCAGAATGGACATTCCCTGATCTGATGATCGGTCTTACTAAACTTGTATCATTTATTGGGATTGTTATTTGAACGTTTCTTGCGACCAGTTCCCTTTTTCCTTTTAAAGATTTTTCTGAAGTTTTTATTTATGAAGGAAACTTGTTCTTCATCAAGTTCAACATCTTCATCACTGTATGATGCGTTCAATGCCAAGGTTTTCTCAGAAGCTACCATTTTTTCTTGATTCTATCAATTTGTATTTCATAAGTCTTAAGATTTCTACCAGTTTATCCAGGGTCATCTGATTGAGATACTTTGCCTCCCTAATGGTAATGACATTATGTAACACTCCGAGTCTGTACCTCAGATGTCACATGGTGCTTACAATCCTGAAGGACCACAAGCTAAACCATGACTGGTACCTACTGTGAGCACTGAATAGTAATACTGTACTAATGCAAAAGTATAACTAAAATGCCTAAGGTTTACAACATTGAAAAACAAGATTGAAATACTGATGTAATACTAAAAAGTAACAAAACAATTGTCTGAAAAAAATCAAGTTTGAAAGTCTCTAACTGTCTGAATAGGGAGTTAATGGGACAAGTCCCCAACATACTCTAACAACTAAATAAAATAAGTCTACTAAAATACTGAAAAGAATAACCCAGTCCTCAAAATATGAGGACTCACCACTGTAGTCTCTTCTAATAATCTAATTTTCTAAGTACGATCTAGAGCCCGGCATTCGGGCCTATGGTATAAAATATCATAGTGCAAAGAAAAGGTATGCGTTAGTACTTTAAATGTACTGGTATCCTAAGTGAGGTAGGCGGATATACATGGGTTTATATGCATGAGATCATGACTGACTTAATGATATGGACATGATAGAATGAGGGTACATAGATAACTGAGAATACTGTAAATACTGAGTATGCAATACTATGCACATATACTATATCTGGGATCATACTAAAACTGAATACTAAGTTCTGATAACTGAGTGACTGATATATGAGATTACTGATGACTGAATTTTTGGTAACCAAGCAACTGTGTTTGACAGTCCTGATTCTGTAGAACTGAACTGAGTGTTATACTAAGCCTAGAACTGAAACTGTAACTGTGGGAGTGTTTATCTAACCGACATACCTTGGTATAAACTGAGATGGGATACAACTTGTAACCCTAGTTGAAAGGGTATTAGCACCTTACCAATGGCTACTAATAGGGCTGAGTAGACCCTAATCTGGTAGGAAGACCCATAATTTATATGTATAGTTGCGACAACCTTAGTCTGGAAGGAAGGCATCTTACCCTACGTTGGCTACGTAGTTTTGTAATACAGGGACTACTACTAAGGGTCAAACCCTATGCTAGCAGGAATGCCCCTATCCCTGGGTGTTACTGAGTTATTACTGATCGTATTGACTTACTGAACTGGACTGAGTTCACTGAGTTTTGTAGCTGACTGAATTTTACTATTTATAACATTATTGAGACTATTCTGTAGCTACTGTAATTCTAGGTAAATAGCTAAATTATCGGGTATTGAATACCCTTAAGACTCGATAGCATTTGTACTAATAGAACATGGCAATACTTAAAACATGACAATAGTCAACTGTTCACAATACAATCAATGAGGTATTTCATCAAGCACTTGAAAGTCATGAACTTGTACATGAATAAGAATACATGCTAATAGCATGAGTTCAACACTAGGGTCACCAAGAGATCACAAATGTACAATTAACTCAATTAAGCATTTTGTCAAACACCTAGGAGGCATAATCTTGTACTTGTACATGAATAACATGTTGATGCATCTTGACTACCATCATTAATTCAATATTCAAGGGTTTTGAAATGGGGATTACAACCATTACATACATAATTTTTTATATTTATGAAAAATATAATTAAATCTTGAATTGAAAACCCATACAAACAACATGAACATGAAAATAACCCAATTTATACATGTAATTCATGAAACTATTAACTTAAGATTTTGAAAAGGGTTCTTGAACTCCAAGGGTGAAAGAAAACCCAAGGATGAACACCTAACATACCTTGATTAGTAATTCTCTAAATTTTGTGGTGAATTTCTTGGGACTTGAATCTTGAATTTGATAAGTTAGGGTTTGTTCTTGAGAGGATTTTTGAAAAATGAGTGAATTTTGCCTTTAGAAAGGCTAAATCTCATGTTTGTGGGCTTATATGAGGTAGGAAAATGACTTGTTTATCCTTCTGGACACAAAATTAAAATTTGAAAGATTCAGGAGCGTGCTACGAAGCATGCGTCGCATGCTCTGGAGCTATGGAATGGAGTGTGCACCGAATTCTCTATCGTATGCTCCCTAGGTTTCGACTGGAGCATGCGTGCAGCCACTATTTTGGACTCCCAAACATACCTCTACGCTAGCCTAAAAATTCTGAAACTCACCCAAGAAGATCTTTTGACATCCCCGATCATGAATCAACTTAAAAATCGACATTCTAAGGTCGTACAGATCAAAAATAAGGTCATCGAATTATGAATGCTAAAATAATTCTAAGTCTTAACACTTAGCTGAATTTTTCCTAAGTCTGGGACCCCTCATTGGAAGCTATATGGGACTGAATTGAACTAGAACTTTTATGGGGTCTTATAGTATCTCCCCCTTAGGTACATTTATTCTCGAATTATACTGAATGAACTGTGACTACTGAGAACTTGTACTGATACTGACATGCATAACTGAAGCATGATTGCATAGCTGAAACTGATTTATGAATGCATGATTGTCCTGAGAATTATATCCAACGGTAATTTATGCTGAATTTGTAAAGGTAATCTAATCATGGAATTGAGTGAATCTAAGGAAGACTATTACTTTGAGCTGAATCTGAGTTTGCGGAAAAGAGGTGAGGATACTTGGCTCGCATATCTGCTTCTTCTTCCTAAGTAGCTCCCTCAACGGACTTATTCTGTCAAAGAACCTTGACTAAAGGAACTTCTTTGTTCCTTAGTCTGCGAACCTGATGATCGAGGATTTTGATTGGGATTTCTTCATAAGAGAGACTATTCTAAATGTCTATACCCTCTATAGGGACTACAATTGCTGAATCACCTATGCATTTCTTTAGCAAGGAGACATAAAACACTGGATGTACTTAAGCTAGGTCTACGGGCAACTAAAGATCGTAAGCTACCTTTTTGCAATGGACGAGAATTTGGTAAGGACCGATATATCGATGAATGATCTTCTCCTTCTTGCCAAACCTCTTCACTCCCTTCATAGGGGAGATTTTTAAATACACATAATCACCAATCTAAAACTGAAGGTCCTTTCTTCGCATATCTTCATACGATATTTGCTGGCTCTGAGCTATCTTAAGCCTTTTCTTGATCAACTAAACTTTTTCTAAGGTATTGAATACCAAGTCAGGCCCTACCACTGTAGCCTTACCCACTTCAAACCAACCAATGGGAGATCTACATCTCCTCCTATAGAGCACCTCAAACGGATCCATCTGAATGCTGGAATGATAACTGTTGTTAAATACAAACTCAATTAAGGGAAAATGGTCATCCCAACTACCCTTAAAGTCAATGGCACACGCTCTTAACATATCTCCAAGGTCTGAATGGCCCTTTCTGCTTGACTATCTGTCTGAGGGTCAAATGTTGTACTGAGGTGAACTAGGATACCAAGACCTTTTTGGAAAGATTTCTAGAAATGAGAGGTGAACTGCGTACCTCTATCTGAAATGATGGACAATGAGACACCGTGCAATTTGGCCAACTCTCTGGCATAGATCTTGGCAAAATCCTTGGCTAAATAGGAAGTATGGATTGGCAAGAAATGAGTAGATTTTGTCATCCTATCTATGATAGCCCAAATCGAATCATGTCGATGATTATTATGAGGCAAACTTGTCCCAAAGTCCTTTTTCACTTTGTCCCATTTCCATATGGGAATACTAAACTCCTGCATGGACCCACTAGACTTCTGGTGCTCAATCTTAACCTGCTAACATATTGAGAACTTAGCTACACACTCTGCAATGTCTCTTTTCATCCCACACCTCCAATAGACTTTTCGCAAGTCGCGGTACATATTGGTGGCCCCTGGATAAATAGAGTAGCGTGCACTATGTGCTTCTGCAAGAATCTGCTGCCTCAAGTCATCTACACCTGGCATACATAGCCGACCCTGGTAATGCAACACACTATTTCCCTCTTGGGAGAAAACCTTTACTTTCTGATCTCTGACTAACTCCTTCAAATTAGCTAGACTGGGATCTCTATCCTACTTTTCCTTCACTTTGAAAACCTGAGATAATTTTGCACTGTTCTGAACCCACATACTACCCTCTGTTGAATTGACAAAGCGGATGCCTAGTCGGGCAAGCTGATGAAATTTCTGAACTAAATTCTTCTTACCATTTTCAACATGAGTAACACTACTTATAGACAACCTACTAAGAGTATCTGCCACTACATTGGAATTCCCAAATGATACAGAACTCTTATGTCGTAATCTTTTAACAACTCTGACCACCTTCTCTGACGCAGATTTAGGTCTTTCTAAGAAAATACATACTGAAGACTTTTATGGTCTGTAAACATATTAACATGTACCCCATACAAATAGTGCTCCATATCTGTAAGGAAAATACTACAGCTGCTAACTCAAGATAATGAGTGGGGTAGTTCTTTTCATAGGGCTTAAGCTGTCTAGAGGCATAGGTATTTATGCATCAAAAAATACCCCAAACCAACTTTAGATGCATCATAATATACTATAAACCCATCTGAACCATCTGGTAGATTTAATTGGGGCTATAGTGATTTCAGTCTTCAAATCCTAAAAATTCTTATCACAAGAATCTGAACAATGGAATTTGAACATGGGAATAAAATAGACAAAATTCCTCAACAAACCGTCGGTAATAGCCAGCCAAACCCAAGAAACTCCTGATATCTATTAGAGAGATGGGACTGGGCCGATTTCTTACTGCTTTGGTAATTTGGGGATCAACTCTAATGCCATCACCAGAAATTATATGAACAAGAAAATTTATTGACCTCAGCCAAAATTCGCACTTACTGAATTTGGCGAACAATCGAGGAAAAACACTTGGCCTGATGAATCCCTTATCTAGGAGGTCTTTCAACTGTTGTTTTAATTTTTTAAGTTTAGCCGGAGCCATTCTATATGGTGGAATAGCGATGGGTTGAGTATCTGGAAGAAGGTCAATTCCGAAGTAAATTTCTCTTTTAGGAGGAACCTCAGGAAACACATCTGGAAATTCATATGCTACTAAAACTGACTCAAGATTTGGGGTCTCTGAACTAGAGTCTTTAACTTGAATGAGATAGTAGACAAACCCCTTAAATATCATCCTTTTCACTCTAAGGTAGGAAATAAGATAACCCCTAAGTATTGAAGTACTACCCCTTTACTCCAGGACAGGTTTATTCCAAAACTAAAAATAGACTATTCTGTTTTTGCAGTCAACTGAAGCATAGCATGAATGAAGCCAATCCATGTTGAGAATGACATCAAAATCTGTCATCTCTAATTATACTAAGTCTGCTGAAGTGACTTTCTGAGATACCATAATCGGACATTTCCTGTATACCTGTTGGCCTATGATAGATTTACCCACTGGGGTAGAGATTTAGAAGGGCTCTGCTAGGATTTTAGGACTGACTTCGAAGTCAACGTCTATATAAGGAGTTACAAAGGATAAAAAAGCTATTGGATCTAGCAAAGCATAAACATGTAAATAATAAACCTATAACATACCGGTGACCATATCAGGAGAACTTTCTTAATACTGTCGGGACTAAAGTGCATAGAGTCTATTTGGGCATTGCCCACTGGTGGCACTAGAAGCAGCACCATGCTGAGATGGGTGATCGAAATAAGCTGGGGGATGGCTATACTGACTCTGATAACCCACTTGAGGACACTTTATGATTCTGTGACCTGACTTACCATACTCAAAACATACATCGCTGCCAGATCTGTAGAAACCCTGATAGTTTCTACCACACTTCTAAAAAAGAGGATTTGTATGGGAACTGCTGACATTGCCCTGAGATTTAGAGCCTGGTTCCCTATTCTTATTACTATTTCTGAATTTAGGCACTGGAGCACTAGCTGAGAATGGATCTAGTACTGAAGATTTTAGGCAGGACTGGGGACGATTATCACCCTCTGACTTAGGCTAGGTAAAGTTGAAGCTACCTATTCTAGTCCTCTTGCTCTCCCTATTTTTTTCTTAGTCTCTTGCTCCTCTATCTGTTGAGCATAGACCATCAATTTGGATAAGTCCATCTCCTTAATTAACAGTGCAGTTCTACACTCTTTGGCCACACTGTCGGACACCTCTGACATAAACTTACTCATCTTAAATCGGCTATCGGCTACCACATGGGGAGCATATCTGGCTAACTAAGTAAATTTTAGAGAATACACTTTCACTGTCATGCTGCCCTATTTCAAGTTAATGAGTTCCAACACCTTATCTTCCCTCAAATCTAATGGTAAGAACCTATCTAGAAAGACAGTAGCAAACTCCTCCCATTCTATAGGCCCTGCATCTTCAACCCTTTCTGCCTTCCATTGCTTGAACCATGAGTGAGCCACATTCTGCAATTGATATGTGGATAACTTAATGCTCTCACTAACTTTTACCCCCATAATATCAGTGACTTTTTGCACTATGTCAAGAAATTCTTGTGGGTCCTCTTCAGAGTTAAACCTTGTAAAAGATAGAGGATTCATCCGGGTGAAGTCCTAAATTCTAGCTGCAGCAGTATTGGCCACTGGGTTGGACTGAACAACAGCTATCTATTCATTATGAGGTTCTACAGAATAAGCAAGAATGGCAAAAGCTGCCCTGAATTCTACATGGAAAACATTCTTATCCAGGGGATCTGCCTGAACTGGCTGATGTGCTAACTGGTTTCCTGTTCTTCTTCCGTTCTTTTTGGGTGGCATGATCTGTAAATGAAAAAAAGAATTATACTGAGAATTTAACTTTAGCTCCTGCTCACTCAAATGACATGAATACTGAAAGAAGGGAAACTTTTCCTAAAACATCTTGTAGCCTCCTTTCCATAAGTGTGGCGCGCTACACACCCATGCACAAGACTCTACTTGATGCATCTTTTAGACTCCCTAGGACTCTGTTGAACCTTACGCTCTAATGCTAAGTTTTTAATGCCCTGAGTCTGTATCTCAAACATCACACGGTGCTTACGATCCTGAAGGACCATAAGTTAACCCATGATTAGTACCTACTGTGAGCATTGAGTAGTAATACTTTACTAATTTGGAAGTATAACTGAAATGCCATAAGGTTCACAACATTAAAAATGAATACTGAAATACTGCAAAAAAACCGAATAACTGTCTGGAAAAAAAATCTTGTCTTAAAGCCTCTAACTGTCTGAATAGGGAATTGATGGGACAAGTCCCCAACTAACTCCAACAACTGAATAAAATGAGTCTATTAAAATTCTAAAAGAATAACTCAGTCTTAGAAATATGTGGACTCATCACTATAGTCGCTGCTAATAATCTGAACTACGAAATATGATCTGGAGCCCGTGCATCTGGACCTATGATATAAAAAATCATAGCATAAAGAAAACGTATGAATCAATACTTTGAATGTACTGGTATACTAGGTGAGGTAGGCAGATATACATAAGTTTATATGCATGAGATAATGACTGACTGAATGATATAAACGTGATTGAATGAGGGTACATGGATAACTGAGACTACTGTAAATACTGAGTATGCAATACTATGCACATATACTGTATCTAGGATCATACTAAAACTGAATATTAAGTTCTGATAACTTAGTGACTGATATCTAAGATTACTGATGACTTAATTTTGGTAACTAGGTGACTATTTCTGACAGTCCTGATTCTATAGAACTGAACTGAGTTCTATACTAAGTCTGGAACTGAAACTGTAACTTTAGGAGTGTTCATCTAACCGGCATACCCCGATATAAACTGAGTTGGGGTCCAACCTATAACCCCTGTTAGAAGGGTGTTAGAACCTTGCCAAGGAATACTAATAGGGCTGGGTAAACCCTAATCAGGCCGAAAGAACCATACATTGCATAGAACCTAGTCAGGCAGGAAGGCATCTTACCCGATGCTGGCTATGTAGTTCTTTAATGTAGGGATTTCTACTAAAGGTCAACCCTATGCTGGTAGGAATGATCCCACCCCTGGGTTCGCTTGGTGCTAAATTCTACTTCCAACATAAAGGGCACTGAACTGATCACTAGACTATACTAGGCTTGACTAAGCTATTATTGATCGTATTGACTGGCTGAACTGGACTGAGTTCACTGAATTCTATAACTGACTGAATTCTACTATTCGTGACATTATTGAGACTATCCTGTAGCTACTGTAATTCTAGGTAAATAGATAGATTTTTGAGTATTGAATACCCCAGGACTCGATAACACCTATACTAATAAAACATGGAAATACTTGAAATATGACAATAGACAATCGCTCACAATTCAATCAATGAGGCATCTCATTAAGCACTTGGAAGTCATGAACTTGTACATGAATAGGAATACATGCTAAGATGTCAGAAGTACACTATTCAATTCACATAGTCATTCCATCAAACTGTAACTGTAATGCCCCGATTTGCTAAATCAAAATGCTACACGGTGCTCATGACTCCGAAAGACCACAAGCTAACCCATGACTGATATCTATACCTGTAAATAGAATAAAATACTGAATAATGCAGAAACATGCACTGAAAGGCCATAAGGTTCAATACTGAACATAAAATGGATGAGATAACATCTGTGTGGGGTAACAGAATACCCAAAACAAAGCTGAAAATACTGAAGTTTGAACATGATAGTATGTATCTAGTCTGCATCTAGTCTAAAAACCTCTACCGTCTGAAGAATTTGAATAAGGAGTTGATGGGACATGTCCTCAACTAACTCCAACTAATAAGCTAATCAATGAGATAATAGAAAATCATTATGTCCTCGAAGGATGAGGACTTCTACTCTGACTGCTGAAACTGGAATCTACTGCTAATTTAGAACTCGTGTCTCCGAACCTATGGTGTAACATAAAAAGAAAGCACCATAGCGCAAATGAGTCAATGCATATGTATCGAGTATGCATGTGAGGTAGGCTATATGCAATGGTTCATATGCATGAATAATGATAATTGACTGTCTAAAATGAATGTGATATTACATACATAAATACGTAACTGTAAATGACACTGTGATATCATGATTACTGAATCTGAATACTAATGACATAACATACTAAAAACTGATATATCTAATGGCATAAATAGCTTTATCTGAATGTAACTGATAACATGGGTGACTGTATCTGGCAGTCCTAAATCTGATAGAACTATCTAAGTTTCTTATTGTATCTGAGTCGACTGTATCTGACAGTCTTGAATCTGAAGAACTATCTGAGTTCTTTTACTGAGACTGGTACTAAAACTGTCGGAGGTAGTATTTAACCGACATGCCCCTGATATTCCATTATGGCTGAGATAGGGTTCAATCTGTAACCCCAATTAGAAGGGTTTCAATACCGCGCCACTGGAAGGACAAACTGTAGGCGACCCTCATCTAATAGTGTCCCCTATACGAGAACGGTGGGGCCCTTATCTGACAGTGCTTATCTACCTCATCAACCCTTATCGACAGTTTTGATGTCTTAACCTATGCTGACTACATAGTTCTGGAATGCATGGATGACTTCTAAGAGTCACACCCTCATCTGATAGTGTGTGTCCCCATCCTTGGGTTCACTCGGTGCTAATTTTTACTCCCATCTGAATGGACACTGAACATGATTTACTGAACTGAACATGAACTGAGTAACTGAATTTCGTTGACTGATGGAATATTACTGATATCTGTCAACTGACTGAGTTTATGAGATCATGGAGATTTTCTAAGTCATAAGACTGTTTGAAGACTAAGGATCATGGCTTGACTGAGAGTATCGTGAAAACATGACATGGCTCTAGGTACACAGCTAATGTTTCGGGTACAAGTACCCCCAGGACTCGATGGAAGTACCCCTAAGACTCGTTGGAAGGAAACTGACAAAGCATGACTTACTTGAATACATTATAATCATCATAATACCTTTACTGAAGCATTTCATCAAATATATGATAGTTATAAGATTGTACGTACATGGGGATTTCATGATATCATGCTAATTAGACACTTTCCCTTCATCTAGACATTCAACCAAACACATAGTAGGCATAGAATGTGTAAAAAACATCAAACAACAATTAACTGTCGTGATTTAATTCCAATTTAATCATTCAAGGGTTTAGTGCTAGGGTTTGATGATCAATACCGATAAAAATCAACCCATATGGAATTGAACACTCATTCATGGAATACAATTCAATTAGTCATTATCAACATGAACTAAAGTAACCCAATCATTAAATTCATAAGAAAATCCATAACTTGAACTTACAAAAGGGATTCTTGGGCTTCATGGACGAAAGGAGTCCATGAATGAACACTATGCATAACTTAGTTTGTGATTTCATGAAGATTGATGGTGAAACCTTCTTGAAATTGGATCTTCAATGAAAACCCTAACTTGTTCTTGAGAGAAGAGAGTGTATTTTGGGTTAAAATTGGCTTAATCATGTGTTAAAGGACTTAAATAGGGGTGGGAAATTGACCCTTTTAACCCTGGACACGTCTTATAATTTCAGTAAAAATTTTCTGAATTGAACCCCTGGTGCGACGCAGAGCCATTGTGTTGCCCCTTCTTTTACGACCTGGAACTTTGGCGCGATGCGGAGAAAATCATGCTAAGACACTGGAAAAGAATAATTCTGAATTTGAGTGCTGGTGCGACACGCCATAATTGCGGACACCTACTGAAAATTGCCAAATGTCATTTCCTCTTGTGGCGCGGTGCGCCACTAACTACTATGGCGCTGTTTTATGATGGAAATTTAAAATAGTCATAATTTCTTACCCGGTTATTGGATTAAAGCGAATCATATATCAATGGAAAGCTTATAGAATTTGTCACATGAAAAAAAAGTGAAAATCTTGAAAATTCATCATGGAATAATTATCATTCACTTTAGAAGCTAATACTAGGCATTCTTGGAACTAAATTTGCTAGAAATCTTTTGGGTATTACAATATCTCCCCCTTGAGAACATTCGTCCTCGAATGAGACTAACTAAGAGGGAAAACAATAAGTTGAACATGAACTGAACATGAATAATTGGAACATGATCTCATGACTAACAAGCTGAACATAACATATTGAACATGCATATCTGATGAATGTGTAACTAATTCATGAATGCATGACTGAATGTTCCGAGTAACTAAGTTTCTCACAATGAGAATGTATTTTTGATGCATAATTATATAATTGAGCTGATATATAAAGGCATGACTAAATATGCAATGGTACTTGATACCAAGTTTATACTGGGAACATAAATATGAAACTGAATACCAAGTTCGTGATGAGCACTGATCATAAAATTGAGTAAGCTTAAGGAGAACTGTTACCTTGAGCTTGATCTGAGTTGACGGAGAAGAGGTGAGGATACTTGGTATGCATGTCTACTTCTGCTTCCCAAGTATCTCCCTCGATGAACTAATTTCACCAAAGAACTTTAACTAGAGGGATTTCTTTGTTCCTATATCTACGAGTTTGATAGTCTAAGATTTCGACTAAAATCTCTTCATACGAGAGGCTGTACTAAACATCAATGCTCTAAATAGGGACTACGACTGATGGATCACCTATATACTTCTTGAGCAAGGAGATATGGAAAACTGGGTGTACTGAGGCTAGATGTGAAGCCAATTCGAGCTCATAAGCTACCTTGCCAAAATGACTGAGAATCTTGAATGGATCGACATATAGGGGACTTAGATTTCCCTTCTTTCTGAATCTATTTAATCCCTTCATGGGAGAGATCTTTAGATAGACATGATCACCAACCTCAAACTTGAGGTCTTTTCTATGAACATCTGCATAAGACTTCTGTTGGCTCTAAGCAGCGCAGAGTCTTTCTCCGATTAACTGGACTTTTGCTAACGCGTCGAATACTCAGTCAGGACCTATGACTGAGGCCTCGCTAACTTTAAACCAACAAATTGGAGATCTACATCTCCTACCATAGATAGCTTCGAATGGAGCCTTCTGAATACTGGAATGATAACTGTTGGGGTATGCAAACTCAATCAAAAGCATGTGGTCATCCCAACTTCCCTTGAAATCAATTGCACACGCCCTTAGCATAGCTTCTAAAGTTTGAATGGTTATTTCTACTTGACCATCTATCTGAGGATGGAAGGCTGTACTAAGATAAACTTGGGTACCGAGAACCTTTTGGAATGCTTTCCATAAATGAGATGTAAAATGGGTACCTCTATCTGAAATAATAGATAATGGAACAATGTTTAATCTGACAAACTCCCTGATATAGAGTTTGGCTAATCCTTGGCTGAATAACAGGTATGAACTGGAAGAATCTATAATGACCCAGACTAAATTATGCTGATGACAAGTTCGAGGCAAACCCATGACAAAGTCCATGTTCACTTTTTCCTACTTCCAAGTAGGAATGATGAACTTCTTCATGGAACCACTAGGCTTCTGATGCTCTATCTTAACTTGCTGACATGTAGAGCACTTAGCCACAAACTTTGTAATGTCTCTCTTCATCCCACTCCACCAATAGATTTCCTGCAAGTCGCTGTACATCTTTGTGGCCCCTGGATGAATAAAGTAGCACAAGCCATGCACTTCTACAAGAATTCACTGCCTTAAGTCGTCTATACCTGGAACACAAAGACAACCCTGACAACGCAAAACACCATCTCCCCCAGGGAGAAAACCTCTAATTTCTGATCTTGAACTGACTCTTTCTACTTGATAAGGATGGGATCTCTATCTTGCTTTTGTTTTACCTCAGACACTAGAGATGATTCTAAACTTCTCTGAACATATACACCACCCTCTAAAGAATCGACTAAGCGACCACCTAGTCTTGAAAACTGATGTACTTCTTGAGCTAAATTCTTCTTACTATCCTCCACATGAGAAACACTACCCATGGATAGCCTACTAAGAGCGTCGGCCTCTACGTTGTCCTTGCCCATATGATAGAGAAAACTCATGTCGTAGTCTTTCAAGAGCTCTAACCACCTTTTCTGATGAAGATTGAGATCTTTTTGAGAAAAGACATACTGAAGACTCTTATGATCTGTGAAGACATCTATATGAACTCCATAGAGATAATGCCTCCAAATCTTCAATGCAAAGACTACGGCTGCTAACTCTAGATCATGAGTAGGATAATTCCTCTTATGGGGTTTAAGATATCTGGAGGCTTAGGCTATGACCTTACCATGCTCTACGAGGACACAACCCAAACTTACTATGGATACATCACATTACACCACGAACCCATCTAAACTATCTGGAAGAGCTAAGATTGGGGCTGAGGTAAGTCGAGTCTTCAACTCCTGAAAAATTTTCTCGCAATGATCTGACCACTGAAACTTGACTTTCTTTTGTGTCAATCTATACATAGGTGATGCAATAGATGAAAATCCTTCAACTAACCATCTATAATAGCTAGCAAACCCAAGAAACTCCTGATATCTGATTGAGAGATAGGTCTTTGCCAGTTTCTTACTGCTTCGGTCTTTTAAGGATCAACTCTAATGGCATCACCGAAAATGATGTGACCAAGAATGCTACTGACCTTAACCAATATTTACACTTACTAAATTTGGCGAATAGCTGATGATCTTTGAGAGGCTGAAGTACTGTTCTGAGATGGTCTGCATAATCATGCTCCATGCGGGAATAGACCAGAATATCATCTATGAAGACTATGACAAACATGCCTAAGTACTGCTTGAACACGTGGTTCATTAAGTCCATGAAAGCTGTGGGGCATTGTTAAGACCAAATGACATAACTAAGAATACAAAGTAACCATACCGAGTACGGAAAGCTATTTTTGGAATGTCACTTTCTCTAACTCTGAGCTGATGATAGTCGGATTTGAGGTCTATCTTAGTGAAATAGCTGGCACCCTGAATTTGGTCAAACAAGTCATTGATTCTAGGAAGAGGATACTTGTTCTTAACTGTGACCTTATTGAGTTGATGGTAGTCATTGCACATTCTGAGAGAACTGTCTTTTTTGAGCATGAATAAGGCTGGTGCACCCCACGGGGAAATGCTGGGTCTGATGAATCCCTTATCTAAGAGATCCTTCAACTGTTCTTTTAATTCTCTAGGTTCTGCTGGTGCCATTCTTTATGGGGAAATAGCGTTAGGCTGAGTATTTGGAAAAAGATCAATGCCGAACTTTTGGGAGAAATTCCTGGAAGATTTTTGGGAAAGATATCTAAATATTCATTCACTACGGGGAGTAATTCAAGGCTGGGAGTTTTATAACTAGTGTCCTTAACTCAAACAAAATGATAGACACATCCTTTAGATATCATTTTCCTTACCCGAAGGTAGGAAACAAGCTGACCCCTGAAAGCGGATACACCACCCTTCCACTCAAGGACGGGTTCATTTAGAAAATGAAACTGGACTATTCTGTTTCTGTATTTGACTGTGGTATAGCAGGAATAAAGCCAATCTATGCTGAGAATGACATCAAAATCAGTCATCTCTATTTTGACTAAGTCTGCTGAAGTGACTTTCTGAAATATCATAACCGGGCAGTTCCTATATACCCATAGGGCTATGATGGTTTTACCCAATGGGGTAGAAACTAAGAAGGGCTCTGCAAGAATTTTGAGAAAAATTCCAAAATCAACTGCTATATAGGGAGTCACAAAAGATAAAGAAGCTCCTGGATCTAGCAAAGCGTAAACATGCACATGAAAGATCTATAATGTACCAATAACTATATCAGGAGAATTTTCTTAATCTTGTCGGTTCTGAAGAGCATATAGTCTATTTGGGCGTTACCCGATAGTAGCACTAGTGGTGGTACCCTGCTGATATGGGTGACCGAACTGAGCTGAGGGGCGAATTAGTTTGGGCATTGCTGACACTGCCCTGAGACTTAGAGCCTGGCACTCCATCTCTGAACTTAGGAGCTGGAGCACAGGCTAAAGAAGGAGCTGGAACTGATGACTTAGGATGAAACTGAGAACTTTTTCCTCCTTATGATTTAGGCTGACTAAAATTGGCGCTACCTGTCCTAGCTTTCTTATTCTGCTTTTCCCTCTGCTTAATCTTCTGCTCCTCTATCTGTTGAGCATGGGTCACAAGTCTGGCTAAAGTCATGTTTCTATTTAGCATGGTGGATCTGCACTTATTAACCCCACTATCATTTATCCCTGAAGAGAACTTACTCATCTTGGCTTTGCCATCTGCAACCACATGAGGGGCATATCTGGCTAATTGAGTAAACTTTAGAGAATAATCTTTCACCGTCATATTTCCCTGCCTGAGGTTGATGAATTCTAGGACCTTAGACTCTCTAAGCTCTTGGGGAAAGAATCGGTCTAAGAATGCAGTGACAAACTCCTCCCACTCTATAAGACCTGCATCATCTGACCTTTTTGATTTCCACTGTTTAAACCAAGTAGGAGCCACATCCTTCAACTGATATACAGCTAGCTCAGTACTCTTAACAGTAGTCTCCCCCATGATATCTGTTACTATCTAAACTTCATCAATGAATTCCTGAGGGTCTTCCTCTACTTTAGACCCATGGAAGGATGGAGGATTCATTCGGGTGAAGTCCTGAATCCTAGCTACAGCTGAGTTGGCTGAAATGATAGTTGGTTGCTCATTATGGGTAGCTACTGACTAAGCATGAGTAGTAAATATGGTTCTGAACTGCGCATGAGAAACATGATCGCCCAAAGGTTCTTTAAGCTGAGGGGCTGACTAAATTCTTCTCTTAGGAGGCATATTCCGAAATAAAGAGAAAAAGCAGATTAGACTGAGATATTGACTTGTGATTATGCTCACTGGCATGACATAAATACTGAAAGAAGGGAAACTGTTCCTAAATATCTCATGGCCTCTTGTACATAAGTATGGTGTGCAACACACCCATGCACAAGACTCTACTATATGCGGCTTAAAGACTTCCTAGGACTCTATTAAACCTTAGGCTCTGATACCAAGTTTGTAATGCCCCGATTTGCTAAACCAAAATGATACACGGTGCTTATGACCTCGAAGGACCACAAGCTAACCCATGACTGATATCTATACCTGTAAACTGAATAAAATACTAAATAATGTGGAAACATGCATTTAAAGGTGATAAGGTTTAATACAGAACATAACATGGATGAAATAACATCTGTGTGGGATAATATAATACCCAAAACAAAATTAAAAATACTAAAGTCTGAACATGATAGTCTGTATCTAGTTTGCATCTAGTCTGAAAGCCTCTACTGTCTGAAGAATCTAAATAAGGAGTTAATGGGACATGTCCCTAATTAACTCCAACTAATAAGCTAATCAATGAGATAATAGAAAATCACTATGTCATCGAAGGATGAGGACTCACTTCTACTTTGACTACTAAAATTGGAATCTACAGCTGATCTGGAACTCGTGTCTCTGAACCTATGGTGTAACATAAAAAAAATCACCATAGCACAAATACGTCAGTACATATTTACCGAGTATACATATGAGGTAGGCTATATGTAATGGTTCATATGCATGAATAATGCTAACTAACTGTCTAACAAGAACGTGAGAATATATACATAAATACGTGACTATAACTAACACTGTGATATCGTGATTACTAAATCTGAATACTGATGACATGACATACTAAAAATTGATATATCTAATGGAATAAATAGTTATATCTAAATGTAACTGATAACATGGGTAACTGTATTTGATAGTCCTGAACCTGATGGAATTATCTAAGTTCCTTACTGTATCTGAGTCGACTGTATCTGACAGTCTTAAATATGAAGAACTATCAGAGTTCTTTTACTAAGACTGGTACTAAAACTGTGGGAGGTAGTATTTAATTGACATGCCCCTGATATGCCATTATGGCTGAGATGGGGTCCAATCTGTACCCCAATTGGAAGAGTGTCAATACCGCGCTACTGGTAAGGATAAACTGTAAGCAAACCTCATCTAATAGTGTCTCCTATACGAGAATGGTGGGCCCCTCATATGACAGTTCTTATCCACCTCATCAACTCTCATAGACAGTACTAATGTCTGAACCTATGCTGGTTATATAGTTTTGGAATGCATGGATGACTGCTAAGAATCACACCCTCATCTGATAGTATGTGTCCCTATCCTTGGGTTCACTCGATGCTAATTTCTACTCCCATCTGAATGGACATTGAACATGATTTATTGAACTGAACATAGACTGAGTTATTGAATTCCGTCTACTGAGGAAATAATACTGATATCTGAAAACTGACTGAGTTCATGAGATCATAGAGATTTCTAGAGTCATAAGGCTATCTGAAGTCTAAGGATCATGGGTTGACTGAGAGTATCGTGAAACATGATATGGCTCTTGGTACACAGCTAATGTTTTGGGTACAAGTACCCCCAGGACTCGATGGAAGGAAACTGACAAAGCATGACTTACTTGAATACATAATAATCATCATAATACATTTAGTGAAGCATTTCATCAAATATGCGATAGGCATAAGCTTGTACGTACATGGGGATTTCATGATATCATGCTAATTAGACACTTTCCTTTCATCTAGGCATTCAACCAAACACATAGTAGGCATAGAATGTGTAAAAAACATCAAACAACAATTAACTGTCGTGATTCAATTCCAATTTAATCATTCAATGGTTTAGTCCTAGGGTTTCATGAATCTATACTGATACAAATCAACCTATATGGAATTTAACACATTCATGGAATACAATTCAATTACTCATTATCAACATAAACAAAAGCAGCCCAATCATGAAATTTATAAGAAAATCCATAATTTGAATTTAGAAAAGGGATTCTTGGGCTTCATGGACGAAAGAAGTCCATGAATAAACACTATGCATACCTTAGTTCATGATTTTGTGAAGATTGATGGTGAAACCTTCTTGAAATTTGATGTTCTATGAAAACCCTAGCTTGTTCTTGAGAGAAACTTGAAAGAAGAGAGTGTATTTTGGGTGAAAAGTGGTTGAATCACGTGTTAAAAGGCTTAAATAGAGGTGAAAAATTGACCCTATTAACCCTGGACGTATCTTGTAATTTCAGTAAAAATTTGCCGAATTGAATTCCTGGCACGACGTGGAGCCATCGCGTTGCCCCTTCTTTTACAACCTGGAACTTTGGCGCGATGCGGAGGAAATCGCGCTAAGACACTGGAAAAGGACAATTCTGAATTTGAGTGCTGGCGTGATGCACCATAATTGCGGACACCTACTGTAAATTGCCAAATGCCATTTCCTCTTGTGGTGCGGCGCACCACTGACTAATATGGAGCTGTTTTATGATGCAAATTTGAAATAGTCATAACTTCTTACCCACTTATCAAATTTAAGTGAATCATATATCGATGGAAATCTTATTGAATTTTTCACATGACAAAAAGTAAAAATATTGAAATTCCTAATGGAATAATTATCATTCACTTTAGAAACTACTACTAGGCATTCTTGGGATGAAATTTATTAGAAATCTTCGGGGTATTACAATATCTCCCCGTTGAGAACATTCGTCCTTGAATGAGACTGACTGAGAGGGGAAATAATAAGTTGAACATGAATAACTGGAACATGATCTCATGACTGACAAGCTGAACATAATATACTGAACATGCATATCTGATGCATGTGTAACTGATTCATGAATGCATAACTGAATGTTCCGACAAACTAAGTTTCTCATAATAAAAATGCATTTCTGATGCATAATTATATAACTGAGATGATACATGAATGCATGACTAAATATACAATGGTACTTGATACCAACTTTAAACCGAGAACATGAACATAAAACTGACTTCCAAGTTCGTGATGAAGACTGATCAAGAAACTGAGTAAGCTTAAGGAGAACTGTTACCTTGAGCTTGATCTGAGTTGGCGGAGAAGAGGTGAGGATACTCGGTATGTATGTTTGCTTCTGCTTCCCAAGTAGCTCCCTTAATGGATTGATTTTGCCAAACAACTTTATCTAAAGGGACTTTTTTGTTCCTCAATCTATGAGTTTGATAGTCTAAGATTTTGACTGGAATCTCTTCATACAAGAGGCTGGTTTGAACATCAATGCTCTGAATAGGGACTATGACTAATGGATCACCTATACACTTCTTGAGGAAAGAGACATGGAGGACTGGAAGAGCTAAGGCTAGATCTGAAGGATATTTGAGCTCATTATATACCTTGCCGAAATGACTGAGAATCTTGAAGGGAATAACATATAGGGGACTGAGCTTTCCCTTCTTGCCGAATCTCTTTACTCTCTTCATGGGAGAGATCTTTAGATAGACATAATCACCAACCTGAAGCTTGATGTCTTTTTTATGAATATCTGCATAAGACTTCTGTCGGCTCTGAGCAGCCCGGAGTCTTTCTCTGATTAACTGGACTTTTTCTAAGGCATTGAATACTAAGTCAGGACCTATGACTGAGGCCTTACTAACTTCGAACAAGACAATTGGAGATCTACATCTCCTACCATAGGGAGGTTCGAATGGAGCCATTTGAATATTAGAATGATAGCTGTTGTTATATGCAAACTCAATCAAAGGAAAGTGGTCATCCTAAATTCCCTTGAAATCAATTGCACGTGTCCTTAGCATATCTTCTAAAGTTTGAATGGTTCTTTCTACTTGTCCATCTGTTTGAGGATGGAAGGCTATACAGAGATAAACTTGGGTAACGAGACCCTTTTGGAATGCTTTCTAGAAATGAAAGATGAAATGGGCATCTCTGTCTGAAATAATAGATTATGGAACACTGTGTAATCTGACCAACTCCCTGATATAGAGTTAGGCATAATCCTCAGCTAATTAAGAGGTATGAACTGGAAGGAAATGAGATGACTTAGTCATTTTTTCTATAATGACCTAGACTGAATCACGCTGATAATGAGTTCGAGGCAAACCCATCACAAAGTCTATATTAACTTCTTACCACTTCCAAGTAGGAATGGTGAATTCCTGCATGGAACCACAAGGCTTCTGATTCTCTATCTTAACTTGCTGACATGTTGAGTACTTAGCCACAAACTCTACAATGCCTCTCTTCATCCCACTCCACCAATAGATTTCCCGCAAATTGTGGCACATCTTTGTGGCCCCTGGATAAATAGAGTAGCGCGCGCTATGCACTTCTGCAAGAATTCACTGCCTTAAGTCATCTATACTTGGAACATAGAGATGACCCTAATAATGCAAAACACTATCTCCCCCTTGGGAGAAAACCTCTACTTTTGATCCTGAACTGACTCTTTCAACTTGACAAGGCTGGGATCTCTATCTTGCTTTTCTTATACCTTGGACACTAGAGATGATTCTGAACTACTCTGAACACATACATCACCCTCTGAAGAATCGAATAAACGAACACCTAGTCTAGAAAGATGATGGATTTCTTATGTTAACTTTTTCTTACTATCCTTCACATGAGAAACACTACCCATAGATAGCCTACTGAGAGCATCGGCACTGAGAGCATCGGCCACTATGTTTTCCTTGCTCAGATGATAGAGGACACTCATGTCGTAGTCTATCAAGAGCTCTAACCACCTTCTTTGATGAAGATTGAGATCATTTTGAGAAAATACATACTAAAAACTCTTGTGAACTGTGAGACATCTACATGAACTCCGTAGAGATAATGCCTCCAAATCTTCAATACAAAGACTACGACTGCTAACTCAAGATCATGAGTAGGATAATTCCTTCCATGGGGTTTAAGCTGTCTGGATGCGTAGGCTATGTCCTTACCATGTTGTATGAGGACACAACCCAAACCTACTCTGGATGCATCACAATACACCATGAACCTATCTAAACCATCTGGAAGAGCTAAGACTGGGGCTGAGGTAAATCGAGTCTTCAACTTCTGAAAACTCTTCTTGCAAGGGTCTGACGACTGAAACTTGACTTTCTTTTGAGTCAATATGGATATAGGGCATGTAATAAATGAAAATACTTCAAAAAATCATCAGTAATAGCCAGCCAAACCCTAAAAATTCTTGATACCTATCTTAGCCAGTTTCTTACTGCTTCGGTCTTTTGAGGATAAACTTTAATGCCATCACCGGAAATAATGTGACCAAGCATGCTACTGGCCTTAACCAAAATTTGCATATACTAAATTTTATGAATAGCTGATGATCTTTGAGAGTCTGAAGTACTATTCTGAGATGGTCTGCGTGATTTCACTCAGTGTGGGAATAGACCAAAATATCATCTATGAAGACTATGATGAACATGTCTAAGTACTGCTTGAACACGTGATTCATCAAGTCCATGAAAGCTACTGGGGCATTGGTAAGACCAAATGATATGACTAAGAATTCAAAGTGACCATAACGAGTACGGAAAGCTATTTTTGAAATGTCACTTTCTCTAACTCTGAGCTAATGATAGCCAGATCTGAGGTCTATCTTAGAGAAATAGCTGGCACCCTGAAGTTGGTCAAACAAGTCATCAATTCTAGGAAGAGGATACTTGTTCTTGACTGTGATCTTATTGAGTTGACGGTAATCAATGCATATTCTGAGAGAATCGTATTTCTTGCACGCGAATAAGACTGGTGCGCCCCACGAGGAAATATTGGGTCTGATGAATCCCTTATCTAAGAAATCCTTCAAATATTCTTTTAATTCTCTGAGTTCTGCTGGTGCCATTCTGTATAGCAAAATAGAGATAGTCTGAGTATCTGGAAGAAGATCAATACCGAAGTCTATTTCCCTTTCAGGAGGAATTCCTGGAAGATCTTCAGAAAGACATCTAAATATTCATTCACTACAGGGACTGCTTGAAGGCTGGGAGTTTTAGAACTAGTGTCCTTAACTCAAACAAAATGATAGAGACATCCTTTAGATATCATTTTCCTTGCCCGAAGGTAGGAAATAAGATGACCCCTAAAAGGGGATACACTACCCTTCCACTCAAGGACGGGTTTATTTGGAAACTGAAACTAGACTATTCTATTTCTGCAATCGACTGTGGCATAGCAGGAATAAAGCCAACCCATGTCGAGAATGACATCAAAATTAGTTATCTCTATTTCGACTAAGTCTACTGAAGTGACTTTCTAAAATATTATAATTGGGCAGTTCCTGCATACCCGCTGGGCTATGATGATTTTACCCACTGAGGTAGAAACAGAGAAGGGATCTGCTTGAATTTTGGGACTGATTTTGAAATCAACTGCTATATAGGGGGTAACAAAAGACAAAGAAGCTCCTAGATCTAGAAAAGCATAAACATGCACATGAAAGATCTATAACATACCAATAACTACATTAGGAGAATTTTCCTGATGTTGTCAGGTTTGAAGAGCATATAGTCTATTTGGGCGTTGCCCGCTAATAGCACTGGTGGTGGCACCCTAATGATTCGAGCAACCGGACTGAGCTGAGGAGCAGAAATGACTCTGATAACCTGACTAAGGGCAATCTCTAACTTTGTGGTCTAGCTTGCCACATTCAAAATAGACATCACTGCCAGCTCTACAAGCACCCTTGTGGTTCTTACCATAAGTCTTACAAAGGGGATTAATTTGGGCATTGCTGACACTGCCCTGAGACTTAAAGCCTGGCACTCTATCTCTGAACTTAGGAGCTGGAGCACAGGCTAAAGAAGGAGCTGGAACTGATGACTTAGGATGAAACTGAGAACGATTTCCTCCTTATGATTTAGGCTGACTAAAATTGGCACTACCTGTCCTAGCTTTCTTATTCTGCTTTTCCCTTTGCTTAATCTTCTGCTCCTCTATCTACTGAGCATGGGTCATAATTCTAGCTAAAGTCATGTCACTATTTAGCATGGCGGATCTGCACTTATTAACTACGCTATCATTTATCCCTAAAGCAAACTTACTCATCTTGGCTCTGCCGTCTGCAACCACATGAGGGGCATATGTAGCTAATTGAGTAAAATTTAGAGAATACTCTTTCACCATC
>NC_061120.1:7522711-7674817 GCF_002878395.1 Capsicum annuum | reverse complement strand
CATATGTAGCTAATTGAGTAAAATTTAGAGAATACTCTTTCACCATCCTATTGCCTTGCCTGAGGTTGATGAATTCTAGGACCTTAGCCTATCTAAGCTATTGGGGAAAGAATTGGTATAAGAATGCAGTGATAAACTCCTCCCACTCTATAAGACCTGCATCATCTGACCTTTCTAATTTCCACTGTTTGAACCAAGTATGAGCCACATCCTTCAACTGATATGTAGCTAGCTTAGTACTCTCAACAGTAGTCTCTCCTATGATATCTGTTACCTTCTGAACTTGATCAATGAATTCCTGAGGGTCTTCCTCTACTTTAGACCCATAAAAGGATGGAGGATTCATTCGGGTGAAGTCCCAAATCCTAGCTGCAGCTGAGTTAGCCACTAGGTGGGTCAAAACGATAGCTGGTCACTCATTATGGGTAGCTACTGACTTAGCAAGAGTGGTAAATATGGTTCTAAACTCCGGATGAGAAACGTGATCGCCCAAAGGTTCTTCGAGCTGTGGGGCTGACTGATTTCTTCTCTTAGGAGGAATATTCTGAAATAAAGAGAAGAAATGGATTATACTGAGAGATTGATTTATGATTATGTGATGTGTGAGAAGATGCTAACACATTTGAGGCATTTAACTCAGAATAATTGCAGTCTTAAGCAACTTTTGTTAGTTTTGATTGTGCACCGTCACATATGTGAAAGGCCGTGAAAGTCACCGTCAAGAGTAGACAAAATTTAAAGAGTTGAAGTGACGTGTGATGACCTTTTTGAAGGGCCATCACAACTGTGATAAGGCGTCAAAATTGCCATCAACTCGAAGCAAAACATGATGATTTGCAATGAAGATGTGATGACATTTATCACACCCCATCACTTAATTGACACACCATCAGATTTGCTGTCAGAAGACTCAGAAGATAAAAATTCACTGGAATCTTTGATGATATCTTGCACACATCGTCAAACGTCTAACACATCGTCAAGATCGCCGTCGACTCTTCTCAAGAGAAAACTAAAATCTTAATTTTTGTTTCCTTATTTAGAATTAACTATTTAAAGACTTGTTTTAGTGTTTTAAAAATATCTTTTTTTTTTGGATTTTTATGATTGAGAAGCTACCAGATAATTAACTCAGAGGGTGGCACATAAAATTGCTTCATCTTTTTTATTAGATATTTTTCTTGTTTACTTTCCAAACACTTATCAATTATTGTGAGTTTTTATCTTGTGATTGAATTGAATAAATACTTGTTGGGTTTCATCCATTAGTAAATATATCCATATTATCATGAATCCAACTTGTTATTTCATTCATCAAATCATGAGCGACTAATTCTAGTAGCTCGAGTTATGGGATCCATGGATTAGGGTTTGGTATGATGCTAGGTAATTAAAGGATTCAAAGAGTAGTAGGACATCTTGAAATTCTATTACTTTAACTTGAATCTATTGGTTGCAAACAATAGGTTATGCCTTTTTAACAGAGAAATAAACTAGAGGACGTGAATTATCAACAGGGACTCAGAAGCTACCAACCTTCTGTTTAATGATTAATGTCGTAACTGGATTAATCTACCTGAGATAAAATCCTATTGGAAATAGATAAGTTATCTAAGTTCGAGAAAATTAGATAATAAATTATCTGGTGAGGTTAAGAGATAAGTCAGATAGTATCGTCGTCAGGGATGTTCTGCTATTTCTACTTACTTCAAGAGTCTTAAGCATTACCTAGAATCTATCAATTCCCAAAACCCATGGTGAACATAACTCTGGTCTCCCATTTATCTTGGTTACAAACACTAAAATATTGAAAGTGACAATTGACTCTCTGTGAAACTTAAACCCCCATTTTCGGAAACAGTAAACTACCAGTAAAGTATTTCATAAACAAATCAAAGTTCACACCCTATTCCCTAGGGGATTTGACCCAAACCTAGTTGGGTTTTATATTGACAACGATCTCTTACACCCATTCAAAAGTATAGTTTGAGCGTTATCAAAAATGGCACCGTTGCCGGGGAATACGGTTGTAGACTAAAAGTTTGTGCGCGAAAATTTACTGATAGTTAAGTTTCCTTGATTTACGTTTATTTGTTGTTTTTGTGTATTTTAGGTGCTGCGTTGTTTATGCCAAAAATAAAAAGTTCTGGAGAATCACTATTACCAATCAACCTAAAACCTCAACTGATAGGGAGAATGGATGAACAACAGGAAGCAGAGAGACTAGCTGCTTTGGCCAGGGCTCATGTGAATGTGCAGAATTTAGGTCAACAAGAACATCACTAGAACCATGATGATGAAGACTTGGGTGATGTGGAATTTTTGAATCCTGAAAACCTAAGGAGAGCTAAGCAAGTTGCTGCACCAGCGTAGTGAAATATCAATAGAAACCGTCCATTCCAAGGAAGATATGATCAACAACCTATTCAATATGAGGCTGATGAAGATGATGAAGGAATGGATGGAGCTGGTGCAACGGGTGCTATTATTCCTCCTCCTTTGGCACCAGGTGTAATTCAGCATAATAAGTACCATGATCTAACTTCTGAATCTGAAAGGGTTATTTGGAGGCTTGCCTGGAGATGATCCAAACATGCATTTGGTGAACTTCATCACTGTTTACAAATCCTTTGGCAATTCAGGAGTGATCCAGAATGCGATCAGATTGAGGTTGTTTCCGTTGTCTCTGTCTGGAGAGGCAATAATTTTGTTAAATGAACTAGAGCCTGATTCTATAACCAACTGGAGACAGTTGAAAGATGCATGCCTAGAACGGTTTTTTCCACCCTCCAGAAGGGTACAGTTAAGGGATGAAATTAGTAACTTTAGACAGCTCCCGACGGAAGCATTACACGAAACCTGGGAAAGATTTAAGAAGAAACTTGCAAAATATTCGAACCACAATATGACAGACTTGCACTTGATGGAGACTTTGTACTGAGTTTTCAACTCTGTGACAAAGCCAATTGTTGACAACGCTGCAGCTGGTTCATTTATTGACCTCTCTTTTCTAGATGCTTCTGACATGCTGAATAGAATGATCAAACAGAGTCAGGCTTGGCACACTAGGGATCCTGTGGTGGCTAGCCCGACTATTGCTGGTGGTATAAATGTGGAGCAGCATAGAAGAGATGTGGAGCAAGATCAGGACATGGCCCATTTAAAGATGCAAATGGATTTACTAGCCAAGCACTTTCTATTTGGTAAGACTGAAATGGTTAAAGTGGTGGAATCTCAGGGTACTATTTCTGCAGGTGCTGATGCGGAGGTAAACTATGTGAGTAATCAGGAGGGTTTCCAAGGCAACAGCCAAGGGAACCAAGGTCGGACTTTCTATGACAAGCCTGATTATAAAGATAGGGAGCAAGGACACTAGAGAAACAATAATGACAGGAGTGGTTTGTATGTTCCTCCTGGAAGTTGGGATAATGCAATAACTAGTTCTGGCAAGATGTCCATGGAGGACCTGATGAAAAAGTTGTTAAAGGGAGTTAAAGCTACCAACTCGGGGGTAACTACTATGAAGAGTGAGTTTTCTACCCTCAGTCATTTGGTTAGCTCACACTCTACTTCTATTAAGCAGTTGGAGCAACAAATGGGCCAACTTTCTGCTACACTAAACTAGAGAAAAACTGGTACTTTACCTAGTGATATGGTTCAAAAATCGTGGATTGATGGCTCTTGTATGGCGATTACCACTCGAAGTAGTAAGATGTTATGTGGCCTTCCTATGCGCAAATCTATGGGGAATGAGGTAATTATTGATAAATCAGAAGGAAGAAGAGAAGCTGGATGGTTTTGTTGATATTTCAGAGAAAGAAGATGAAAAGGAAGGGGAAGTGGTATTGAAATAAATACCAAGACCACCACCTCCCTCTCCTCAGGGATTGAGAAAGAAAGAAGATAACGAAAAATTTAGAAAATTCATGGCAATACTGAAACAACTGACAGTGAATGTGCCATTGATGGAGGCACTTGAGCAAATGCCAAACTATGCTAGATTTATGAAGGAATTGTTAACAAAGAAGTGAAAGGTAAACTGTGAGCCGGTGGAAAACAACCACTACTGTAGTGCTATTTTTCCATAACCCTTAGTGCAGAAAAAGCCTGACCCTGCAACATTTACTATACCGTGCACATTTGGGTCCATGAAGTTTACTAAAGCTTTATATGACTTAGGAGCAAGTATTAATTTGATGCCACTTAATATCTACAAGAAACTTGGATTGGGGAAACCTACTCCCACAACGATGCATCTTGTGATGGCCAATAGATCAGTGAAATAACTAGTTGGTATACTGCACGATGTGTTGGTAAAGGTGGATGACTTTATTCTGTCTGCAGATTTTGTGATATTGGATTGGGATGTTGATTTTGAGGTACCCATCATTTTGGGTAGACCACTGTTAGCCACGGGAAGAGTACTAGTTGATATGGAGCTCAATGAGCTAAGGTTCAGGTATGGAAAAAGGGAGGCCAGATTCAAAATGCATCCTCCTATGAAGCAAGTGGAGGCGATGAATATCTTCTCAGTTTTGGATGTATTCTAGGACACTAGTAATGAGGTATTGATACAGTATCTTGATGAAGTCTGAGTAGTCGAGATACCCAAGTCGTGCTGCGATATTAAATCAGGCACTGTTTGGGAGGCAACCCAAAGTTTTAATTTTGGTGCACTAGTGTTGTTAATTTTTGTATTTAAGAGTTGTACAAAGGAGGTGAACTGGTTGCAGTCAGCTTGAGAAGGTTGACGTTAATTTTGATGGGCTGTCATAAGTATGACAAGCCGTGAGAAAAGTCGTCAAAACAATCAAGTCAAAACCTTATACTGTTAAGGCTGACAACAATTTTGAAGCACCGTAAGATCTCTGACGAGCCGTAAAAACTGCCATCAAATAAGTTGGGCCCAGTTTAAAAATTTGAGCTAGCCCGGCCCAGCAACACCTGTTCACGTTCTCGCATATTATAGATACTTTTTTTTTCAGTTTTGGTTTTCTTTCCTTAGTGAATTATTTCCCTTCCTTTTTTAAAGTTATTTCCATCTAAGGCAAAATTTTAATACTTTCCTTGTAAGTTGAAGATTGAGAGTTAAGTCAAGAGACCTTTCCTCTCTCTTATTACAGTCTTCTTTCACTCACAATTCTAAGTGCTCGAAGTACATCAGCTAAGAGTCAACATTTAGGTATGAGAAAAACTTCAACTTCATCTTTCTTTGGAGAAATTGTGAACTACAAGAAACCTTGGTTTCAAAGAAATGAGCTGAACCCATCAAAATGTTTCAAGATCCTTCAAAAACTAGGGTTCGTAGGGTCATGCAGTATAATTTCATTGAAATTTCAGTTGAATCACATGACCTAAGTTGAAATTCAGAATAATGGTAGATGAAAAATCAAGTAAAAAGGAATTGGAATTGGTAATTTTGTTTGACGACAACTTTTATGGCCTTGCACCTATGTGATGGCTTTTCAAAAATGCCGTCAAAAGTTGGGAAATATTGTAGATTCTGGATAAGGTTGACGACACCTTTGAAGTGGTGTCACACTTGTGGTGGTAAATCAGAAAGGTTGTCAAACCTTCGAACTAAAAACTGTAATGAGGTTAAACTGAGATGATCCTTTTCTTCTCTTGTTTGATTATGGACACTAATTGAGGGTTTCTATGTTGTTGCAGAACTGAGCATGGCACCCAAGAAAAAGAATCCAGCTATACCAAATAAAGTGGCTAAAGAGAGTGTACCTCAGCAACTTGTCAATGAGGACTCTAATTATGAAGACGACGAACCATTGCTTAGATGGAATAGAAAGAGGGCTGGTCTAAAGAAACCACCGCGAGGATACTGATGATACTGAGGTAACAACCTTATCTGAGTAAGCATCGGAGGAACAAGGATCAGAACATACTAAGTAGGAGTCAGAGGACACCGAACAAGAATCTGAAAATAAGGGTTCTGAGAAGCCTGCAGCTGAAGAAACTGAGTCCGAATCACCATTATCGGAGCATCAAGGTGATAAGGATTGTCCAGTACGGGGAACTTTGGTGAAATACAAAAAGCCCGAGATTAGGAACAATATGAGATAGCAAATCCTAAGAGCTAAAACAATCTTTCGGGACGGACTTTGCATGACAGATCAAAGAAGTGCTCGAAGGGTAATTTTAGAGAAGAAGAAGATTATCACTACAGGGTTGATCAGATAGCCTGAGGTGATGCAATAACTCAAGGATTATGGCCTGGAGTGGACTACTAGGGGAAGCGGTGTTTACTGTCCTTCGTTAGTCTGGGAGTTCTACGTAAACTACCAGGCTACGGTGGAAAATATGTGCAAAAAAGGGGATAGAACTTTAGATAAGCCTTTACTTACCAAGTTGCAGTACGTGGAGTGAGGGTGGATGTATCAGATGCCACCATAAACAGGTTTCTTCATGGTCTAGCCTTCGTCCCACGAGCCACGTCACCTACCTTCTATGCCTGATTGAAGCATTGGGAAAATTAGTGCAAATAGCTAGCAACTCTCATAGCAGATGGGGAACCTGAGTGGCTGACTAATCCTACAAAAAAGATAACCAAAGCGTCTCTAAATTTAGAGGTAAGATTTTGGTGGGGTTTAGTATGAATTTATCTGATACCCACCAAGGGAGACAACATATTGGGGGATGATCAAGAAATATTGGTTGCAAGCTTGATAGATAGAACTCCCTTGGATTTTAGAGAAATTATAGCAGAAGAGATCAAGATTCGGCTCGCAAGACCCGATGTTGCATATCCATTCCCATGTATAATTACTAGGTTGTGTGAAGCAACTAATAAACCTGAGAGTTTAGGTATTGATGTTGAGTTACATGCCAAGAAGATACATAACCCTGTCAGAAAAAATGAAATTCAGCCGGGCTTGCGACTTGATCAAGATGTAGTTGGCGCTGTAGATCCTCTAGTCACTGAGACTATTTCAGCACCAGACGTGGGGGTGTAAAGCTCTGAAGCTGTACCACCACCACCAGCATATTCAGCACAAGAAGGCTCAGTACCTCAAAGTGAGCCGACTACCTCAGTTCCTCCAGCAGCAATAGGTTTTACATTTCAGCCGATTGATATCAGGAAAGTTGCTAGGCAAGCAAATTGGTGCAAGGTACAACTACAGGCCTTTGCCAAATAGTTTGCTGATACTGTGGATAAAAAAACCAAGGTTGCACTTGAACCTTTCATGACTTTTCCTGGGCGGGTGGCAGATCTAGAGAACAGATTCGATGCCCTGTCAAGAGAGATAAGGGGTGCTGATCTTGCAAATTTTAGGGCTGCGTTGGACAAGGTAAAGGCTGAGGTTGGGATGCTACAGCAGCACCGAATTATGGTGCCAATATGATTAGCCATGCATGATGTAGAGGAAGAAATTCCTATCCTTGATCTTACTGCAGATTCCCCACAAAAAAGAAGAAAAATGGGGAAAAAGATAAGAACAAGAAAGATAAGCCGGATAGTGAAGAGGAAAGAAATGCTAAAAATAAAGCAAAGAAGAAGCCAGAGAAAGAAGACTTGAAAAGGAAAGATTGGAGTCTCTGGCTGACATGAAGAAATTAGAAGCAGCCATCAGAGCTAGGGCTGCAGGTACTTCATCGAGCCAGGCTCCAGCCACTACAAAGGCAGATGCTATGAGTGGGAGGGAAGACAACAGATGATGCAGTAGCAGGGTCGGAGACCTAGGATCCACAGGCTTGACTGTCTTTAGGTATATCCTAACCCTTAATGCTTTTTATTTCTTGATTTTAAGTTGAGGGTGTAGGGAAACTGTTGTTGTAACATGTTCAGTAGATAATTAGGAGTAGTACAAGTACTTGAGGCAGTTGTCAAAAGTTGAAACCCCAAGATTGAATGTAGCGCCAAAGAGGTGTAGTCACAATGAAATACCCATGAATATCATACCAACCCCTAGCATACATTACAAGCTTAAGAAAATCCCTATAATGATCCTAACTGGCTTGTCTGAAGACTTAGGTACTGATTATAAGGGCAAGCCTATGGCATTTGATGCGCAATGCTGGAACTTCGTTTTGAGAGAGAGTCTTATGTTCATCCCAATGTCTATACATGTGAATCTGGGTGAAAAAGGGATTTCTTTGTTGTGAGGGCACACTAGGTATGTTTGTAGTAACTGCTTTGTTCGGATAATGTAATTTGGGTATGTGCTAAGTTGTTATAGCTGATATTTTTGCCATATCTAGATATTTGTGAGTTACATGGTCGTTGTCAAATACTAGACACAGTTGATTTTATTTTGATTGATCATGGAGATGGTGCGTGTATTCTGACCTGATAAGAGTAGTTAGCTATCGAATTGTACTTTGTGTACTCCTAGTTATATTTTGGTTGCTTGAGGACAAACAATTGTTTTAAGTTGAGGGTGTTGAAGTGTGAGCAGATGCTAACACATTTGAGGCTTTTAACTTGAAATAATTGCAATGTCTTAAGTAAATTTTGTTAGTTTTGATTATTTTTATTATGTTAATGCAGATGTGAGTGATAGGGGAGGAAACAAAAGAAAAGAAGAACAAATCAGTTAGAATTTGGTGCAAATAAGCTGAAGTAAAGCTGACGACATTTCTGTAGCTCAATCAGATATGTGAAAGGCTGTGAAAGTCACCATCAAGCGTAGACAAAATTTAAAGAATTGAAGTGACGTGTGATGACCCTTTTGAAGGGCCATAACAACTGTGATAAGGCGTCAAAATTACCGTCAACTCAAAGCAAAACATGATGATTTGCAATGAAGATGTGATGACATTTTTCACGCCCCATCACTTAATTGACACACCGTCAGATTTGCTGTCAGAAGACTCAGAAGATAAAAATTCACTGGAATCTTTGATGATATCTTGCACACGTCGTCAGACGTCTGACACGTCGTCAAGATCACCATCGACTATTCTGAAGAGAAAACTGAAATCTTAATTTTTGTTTCCTTATTTAGAATTAACTATTTAAAGACTTGTTTTAGTGTTTTTAAAATATCTTTTTTTTTTGGATTTTTATGATTGAGAAGCTAGCAGATAATTAACTCAGAGGGCGGCACGTAAAATTGCTTCATCTTTTTCATCAGATATTTTTCTTGTTTTCTTTCCAAACACTTATCAATTATTGTGGGTTTTTATCTTGTGATTGAATTGAATAAATACTTGTCGGGTTTCATCCATTAGTAAATATATCCATATTATCATGAATCCAACTTGTTATTTCGTTCATCAAATCATGAGCGACTAATTCTAGTAGCCCAAGTTATGGGATCCATGGATTAGGGTTTGATATGATGCTAGGTATTTAAAGGATTCAAAGAGTAGTAGGACATCTTGAAATTCTGATACTTTAACTTGAATCTATTGGTTGCAAACAATAGGTTATGCCTTAGGCTTATTTTCTTTTAACAGAGAAATAAATTAGAGGAAGTGAATTATCAACAGGGACTTAAAAGCTACCAACCTTCTGTTTAATGATTGATGTCATAACTGGATTAATCTACCTGAGATAAAATCCTATTGGAAATAGATAAGTTATCTAAGTTCGAAAGAATTAGATAATAAATTGTCTGGTGAGGTTAAGAGATAAGTCAGATAGTATCATCGTCAGGGATATTCTGCTATTTCTACTTACTTCAAGAGTCTTAAGCATTACCTAGTATCTATCAATTGCCAAAACCCATGGTGAACATAACTCTGGTCTCCCATTTATCTTGGTTACAAACACTAAAATATTGAAAGTGACAATTGACTCTCTGTGAAACTTAAACCCCCATTTCCAGAAACAGTAAACTACCAGTAAAGTATTTTGTAAAAAAATCAAAGTTCATGCCCAATTACCTGTAGGATTCGACCCCAACCTAGTTGGGTTTTATATTGACAATGAACGCTTACACCCATTCAAGAGTGTAGTTTGAGCGTTATCATTATGCTCACTGGCACGACATGAATACTGAAAGAAGGGAAACTATTCCTAAAAATCACATAGCCTCTTGCACATAAATGTGGCATGCAATACAACCATGCACAAGACTCTACTAGATGTGGCTTTCAGACTTCCTAGGACTCTATTGAACCTTAGGCTCTGATACCAAGTTTGTAACGCCCCGATTTGCTGAAGCAAAATGCTACACGGTGCTAATGACTATTCCTTGGTAATCAAAGCCCAAAGATCTATGAATTAACCCATGCTTGATTAGCCAAGTAGATAAATGACCCTGCATCTTTTTTATCTCTCCCACATTTTTATTTGTATAAGTATTTCACATTTACGATTAAATTTATGGAAATTGACCCACCACTTCTTATTTAGGACAAAGGAATCCTGTCTAATTCACTAATTCGGGGGAAGATACTGAATTTTTGTATTTAGAAAATATGTCTGTAGGGATCTCTGAAGTAGATGGTGGTTGATAAAGAATTCTTTGATCATAATTTCTTGTATGAATACTGCATCGAACATAAAACTTTTGATTGGTAGTAAAACACCTATTCACTTGTTGAGACCTAATTCGATCTTCATAGAGTTCTCGAGATATTTTCTTATGAAGTTTTGTTATAACATCTATAACTGCTTCTGATTTAGGTGGGCAACCTAGAAAATATACATTTACAGGAATTAGCTTATCGACTCCCCAAACAGTACTATAAGAATCGGTAATGAACATCCCTCCTGTAATTATACAGGTTCCCATAATAATAACATGTTTTGGTTCAGGCATTTGCTTATATAATCTCACTAAAGAGAGGGTCATTTTCATTGTTACTGTTATAGCCATTAAAATTAGATCCGCTTGTCTAGGACTTGATCTTGGTACTAGTCCATAACAACCGAGACTTATGATGGATTAGTACTCATCATCGTGTGCATGATGTCACACTTATATTTTAGGGGATGTATTAGTCATCCCAGGTTTCTATTCTCCAATCATGTGGCTAACATGCACTGTGGCCCATTCAGTAGGGGAGATGAACCCATATAGCCTGTGGGTGGTTTTAGGATGGCCAAGCTATACAAACCAGGTTAAGGTTTAAATGCATGCTAAAGTCGAATCCCTTTTTCCCGTCATGATATATTTATGTATCTAAGATATTTCATATATGGATCAAAACTAAGAAAAAAAAATGACGTGGACCTCTAATAAGAGGCCACGTGGTAAAGCTGTTTTTTAGAAAACCACCGTTAAAAAGTAATGGCATGGATGAATTAATTTTATAACGGCGATGGCATGAATGAGCCCAACTTTTAATGGATGGCATAAATGAGTCATTTCTGATAGTTCAGTGGCATATTTGAGCCTTTTCCCTTTCTAAAAATGTGTTTAACATTCTATGCATTTTATGTAAAAGATCTTAGCCAAAATAAAATTCTGTTGTACTATACTTTGTTCTAAAACGATAAAAGGGAGTCAAATTTCCCAAATCTACTTCTATGGGAGGCAGGAATGACAACTCACTTCTTAAGTTTTCAGTCAGAGAAAACACACAATATTTCACTAATTTTTGTCTAGTTATATTAGAATTGGAAATTTTTGTACAGGGGATATAAATTCTCCACTTCTCTGATGTTACTTCCTTAAAGGACTGGAGGTAAAGGACTGTAGTAAGTTACAGCAGTGGCGTAGCAAGAAAGTTTATGAAGGGTGTTAAAGATTTTAATATATACGTATGAAAAATATTTTGACATATACTTTGTAGAATTCTTCATATACATAATATAATTTTTTGACAATGGGTGTTCAATAGTCCACCCTAAATTATATGTAGCTATGACACTGGTTTACAGTATCTTTTTTGTGTCTTTGGCTGCAGGGAGTTCAACAGCAGCTTGCCTTCATGATGAGGAAGAGTAGATCTTTCAGAGGACACATATCGTACCAAAATAATCAAGTTCTTAATTTATATTCCCAAAATCTTTAATCTCTCGCATGCTTCACTCACTTTTGCAGTGAGGTTGAGGGCATAGAGTTCCCTCGGTTACAAAATATGTTTGTATGGGGCTTACTTCCACGAGGTAGTGGAAAGGTCAACTTAAACTCTATCCTCCGAGGACTTGGGCTGGGTATAATGTTGTTGTTGTTGGGACTTACCTAAAAAGGACAGTCTGGTGCATTAAAGCTATCGCTATACATAGGTCCGAAAAAGGGTTCCACCATTGTATGCAGTCCTACCTTACATTTCTGTCAGAGGCTGTTTCCAACGCTTGAACCGTGACCTCCTGATCACATGACAACAAGTTTACCAGTTACTGCAAGGCATTTCTTTGATAGGGCTTACCCGAGTTCCAAAAATTCTGGCCTACAGCCAACAACTCAAATCCTCTTTTTGACTGTGTATGTGTTTTTTCCAATTTGCATTCGGCCCAGGGAACCAAATTACCCAGAGACATTGATCGATATGTTTAGTCGGAAATCATTATGTTATTAAAGTCGCAACAATATCATCATATTTTGTGCATGAAATAAATCTTGCAAACTTCATAAAGTTACAAATAGCAGTTCCAATAGCTGACTCTAACATAACATTGCAATATACAAATTATTCTGCTCATTACATTTTGTGCTTCATAATTTTTATACAGAATGTTCACCCAAAAATGTGTTTATTCTTTATAAAATGGTACAGTCGAATTTATTGATGTGGCTTTAGGGCCCGCAGAATAATACATTCTTATAAAAATGTTCTTATTGATGTGTTTATTCTTATAAAATGTGTAATTTATAATACAGTTTGCTTAATTAATGTGAAGAAGATTAATAACGAGTACACAATAAAGTGGAATTAAACAATAAAGTAAGAGGACAAAAACAACCTGGTGCATCGGACAAGCTTGATTGTTATTAATAGTGAACAAAACAATGAGCAGCAACAGCCCATAAAGAGCTATTATATTTTCATAATAACGATTATGTTAGAGTTGTGACCCAAATTTTGTTGATCCGGCCTGAAAGTTTCGCGGTATATGTTTGTGATTTTCAATGGGGTCTGTGGTGGTAGCGTACAGATTGGGCCTAGTCCACCACTAATCCTTGTGGGGTGCGGGGGCTTTCGGTATGGACCTTTATGTTTTTGGCCCTAGGACTTATTTGTATGCATGTATTACATAAGTGCGTTTAGTGGGTTGTTTTGAGTATTAAGAAAATACACACATTCTCCACATTGTACTCCTCTCCTTTTATAGTGAAATGTTTCTACCTATGCCCGTGGTTTTTCTCGCTAGGGTTTCCACGTAAATATGTGTGTTCTTGTTTTCTTTCTGCTTGTGGTTTGCTTTATTTCTGCCCAATTCATAACAAACTGGCATCAAAGCCAAAATCGATTGTTTTCTCGGGGTTGGCAACCATGAAGTATGATATTCCGCTGTTGGATCACAATACCAGATTTTTGTTATGGAAGGTTAAGATGCGGGTTGTGCTCTTGCAGATGGATTTGGAATATGCTCTATTAGGGTTTGATCATATGCCCTCATCATGGATAGATGATGACAAACGATATAAGGATCGGAAGGCTCTATCTTAGATCCACCTTCATTTACCCAATCAAATTCTACAGGATATTTGAAGGAGACCATTGTTGTTGCATTGTGGTTGAAACTGAAATCTTTATGCATCACGAAGAGCTAACTAGTAAGTTTTCATCTCAAACAAGGACTTTATTCCCATCGTATGTCTGAGGGTGCGTCCTTGGAGGATCACCTATCTATATTTAGGGAAATCATCTTTGATTTAAAGACTCTAGACGTTAAGTATGATGAAGAAAATCTAGGGTTGATTTTGTTGTGTTTGTTACCTACATCATACTCGACCTTTTGGGATATGATTTTATATAGTCATGATACCCTGACCATAGATGAAGTCTATGATGCGTTGCTCTCTAAGAAGAAGATAAGGCATCTTGTGAATGGATCAGAGACTCAAGGAGATAGTCTCATTGTTCGAGGAAGGAATCATGAGAGGAACTCTGAGGGTGATGATAGAAATAGATCAAAATCCAAAAACAAAAACAAAACCTGTAATTACTGTAAGAAGAAGGGTCATATCAAATCCGAATGTTGGAAGTTACAGAATAGAGAGAAAAGAGAAGCTCCAAAACCGAAGGGAAACCAACCAGAGAAGTCAGGTGAAGCCAATTTTATTGAAGATGGTGGTAGTGATGAAGAACTCCAGGTAGTTTCTGTTGTTAATTCCAAGCCATGTAAGGATTAGATTCTTGATTCAGCTTGCACGTTTCATATGTGTCGCAATTGGGATTAGTGTATAACATATGAAACAGTATGAAACAGTTTCTAAAGGTTCTATGTTGATGGGAAATAAAACACCTTGTAAGATAGCTGGTATTGGAACAATTAGAATTAAGATGTTTGGTGGTGTTGTGAGGACACTTGGTAATGTGCGGTATTCCAGACCTGAAAAGAAATCTTATTTTCTTGAGTACCCTTGATTCGAACGGATATAGGTACACTGGTGAAGGTGGAGTCCTAATGGTTACTAAACACGCTCTTATTATGATGAAGGGACCAAGAAAGTCTGCAAATTTATATGTCTTGCAAGGCTCTATGATTATAAGTGATGCAGTTTTTTCTACCTTCTCTCTATCAGAAAGTGACATTGCTAAACTTTGGCATATGTGCCTGGGCATATGAGTGAAAATGGGATGACTGAACTAAGCAGGATAGGACTTCTTGATGGGCATAGTATTACCAAATTGGAGTTCTGTGAGCATTGCATTTTTGGGAAGCAGAAGAGCGCCAGATTCACTAAAGACATCCACTCAACTAAATGCACACTTGATTACATTCATTCTGATCTCTGGGGTCCTTCTAGAGTACCTTCTAGAGGAGGTGCAAATTACTTGTTGACTATTATTGATGGCTATTCCAGAAAAGTTTAGGTGTTCTTCCTGAAGCAAAATAATGATGTGTTGCCTATTTTCAAAGAGTGAAAGATTATTATTGAAAAGCAAATAGAGAAGTAGGTAAAACACTTTCGAATTGATAATGGTCTAGATTTTTGTTCTAATGAATTTAATGCTCTGTGCAAGTCAAAAAGAATTGTGAGGCACTTGACAGTTCATCATACTCCATAGCAGAATGGTGTGGCCGAATAATAAAATAGGACTATAATGGAGAAGGTGCGTTGTATTCTCTCTAATGCTGGTTTACCCAAGTCTTTTTGGGCTGAAGCTATTTCCACAGCTTGTCTTCTTATTAACTGATCTTCCTCAATTGCGATTGATAAAAAGACTCCACAAGAGGTATAGTCCGGTACTCCTTTTATTGTGATTTAAGGATATTTGGATGTCTTGCGTATGCTCATGTTGATAACGGAAAATTAGAGCCTAGATCTATCAAGTGCTTATTTATCGGTTATAAGCCTGGTGTAAAAGGTTATAAGCTTTGGTGTCTAGAGAGCAGAAAGGTTATAATTAGTAGGGATGTTATGTTTGATGAAATTGCCATGCTTCGGGCTCTCTCCAAATCTAGTTTTTGCCTCCAGGTGAGCTTAGTGACATGAATCAGCAAAAGTCAAGTACCCACATTGAATTACAGATGGAACAGAGTCTACACCAGTGCCAATTTCTCAGTCTGCCCTGGAGATACATGGTGGTACAATTTATTTTTCATCACCAGTAATGTCACAATATTCTATTGCTAAAGACAGGCCTAGAAGAGATATTAGACATCCTCAGAAATATGCTAAAGCTGCTTTGGTTGTGTATGCATTGAATGTAGTAGAAGGTATTGATTTCGGTGAAGAACCTTTTTCTTACTCAAATGTAGTTAATTGTTGTTAGAGAAATGAAGTTTTGATGATAGACATATGAATGAAATAGGTTATTCATGCTGGTCCAAACATGTGAAGAAAATAGAAGTTACAGGAAAGGCTGATGACACTGATTGAAGTCAGAAGTGGATAATCAAGCACGAGTCAGATATGCTCTATATTAATCACGTGTGGAAAACAAGTTGAGGACAAGATAAACACAACTCTTGAAAATTAAGCTGATAAAGAAATCCTACCTAGACAAGGCGATTGAATACAAGAAGGAGTGTAACTAGTTAATAGAGTCCTATTAAAGAAATAAGACAACATCATCTGAAGGACTTGATCAGAGTTGGCTTAAATAAGAGAGATGACTTTCAGAGTTACACTCATGCATTGAAAAGAAAAACACCAATCAGTAAATTAGTTCAGCAACTTGAAAAAGTCATAAGTAGAATATGTTCCTTTACTTAGAGTTAATAGAGTATAAAATTTATGTGATAGGTTGGTTGTCAGTTGTAATATACTTTAATTCTAGTCTCAGTGAAGTATAAACTAAGTTAGGATTAGTGTCTTCAAGTTGTGGAACTCAAAGACTTGGGAAGATTTCTGTTATTGTAGAAATAGGAGTTAGAGTTTAATTCCTAATTTACAAGAGTCTTGTAATTTGTTGATTGTTGAGGAACAAGAGTTTTAGTGGAATTGGGGTTAAATCCTATAGAGGTACAAGTCGTAGTTTTTTACACCTTTTTGAGCCGAGTGTTTTCCATGTAAAAATACTGTCTTCATTGACATTTTTAAGTGAAACACGTTAGACTACTTGTTTCATTGATAAGCAACTACTATAGTAAAATAGCTAAATCAGTAAGGTATGCATTCTAACAAGTGGTATCAGAGTGAGGTTGTCTTAAATAAGGTTAGCAGCTAAGAAAAGATCGTTATGATGAATTCTGCACCACCTATTGGTCACAGTGAAGGTAAATCTACCGCTAAACCTCCACTCTTTGATGGGTCTTACTTCATCTGGCGGAAAACTAAAATGGAAATATTTATTCACAAGGAGGACTACGAGCTATGGGACAGTATCACTGATGGCCTTACTATTTCAATAAAGCTGGTGGATGGTGAACAGGTCAAGAAAGTGAGAAATGAATTTACTGATGATGACTTGGTGGCATTAAAGAAGAATGCTAAGGTGAAGAACATCTTAATCTGTGGACTAGGGCCAATTGAGTACAACAAAGTGTCTAACTATACCACTGCTAAGCAAATCTGGATGCCCTGGTCAATACACATGAGGGCACCTCTTAGGTAAGGAAGTTCAGAATTTCCCTTCTCTTTACTGAATACAAGCCTTTTAAGATGAAGGGGAATGAATCACTTCATCAAAATAATGACAAGACTCACTACCTTAACAAATGAATTGACCTCCTTGGGAAAAGACATTCATGTTGAGGAACAAGTCAAAAAGGTGTTTTGGGTATTGCCTAAGTCAAAATGAGATGTTAAGATGTAAGACCGCATAAAAGTCTTAGTTCAATTCAGTCCCATATAGCTTGTAATGAGGGGTCCCAGACTTAGGACAAATTTAGCTAAGTATAGAGACTTAGAATCATTTTAGCATTCATAATGGGATGACCTTATTTTCGATCCATACAGTCTTAGAGTGTCGATTTTTAAGTTGATTTATGATTAGGGATGTCAAGAGGTCTTCTTCAGTGAGTTTCAAAATTTTTGGGCAAGCGTAAAGGCATGTTTTGGAGTCCAAAATTGTGGTTGCGTGTGATTAGCATGCGGCGCATGCTCCAGCCCACCCCTAGGGAGAATAAGGCGTAAGCTCCATTCCATAGCTCCAGAGCATGTGGTGCACGCTCCTGAATCTTTCAGCATTTATTTCCACGTCCAGAGGGGTAAACAAGTTATTTTCCTACCTTATATCAGCCCACAAATACGAGATTTAGCCTTTATAAAGGAAAAATTTACTCATTTTCACAAATCCTCTCAAGAATAAACCCTAACTTATCAAATTCAAGATTCAAGTCCCAAGAAATTCACCATAATATTCAGAGAATTACTAATCAAGGTATATTAGGTGTTTATCCTTGGGTTTCCTTCCACCCTTGGAGTTCAAGAACCCTTTTTAAAATCTTTAGTTGATAGTTTCATGAATAACATGTATAAATTGGGTTGTTTTCATTTTCATGTTATTTGTATGGGTTTTTAATTCAAGATTTAATTGTAGTTTTCATGATTATAAGAGATTATGTATGTAATGGTTGTAATCTCCATATCAAAACCCTTGAATTGTGGATTAATGATGGCAGTCAAGATGTATCAACATGTTATTCATGCCCAAGTACAAGATTATGCCTCCTAGGTGTTTGACAAAATTTTTAATTGAGTTAATTGTACATTTGTGATCTCTTGGTGACCCTAGTGTTGAACAACTACCATTACAATATGCTTAAATTTATATCATGCTAAAGTTACGCCTTGCAAGTATTTATGTAAGACCCCGTAAAGTTCTCTCGCAGTCTAAGACCTTAGAGCATGTCAAGTGAAGCCTAATTTCTCTTTTAAAAGACTAAGGAATGGTTTCCAAAGTGATTAGTATTACCATGTGGAAAATTGAATTATTTTTCCAACGATACCCATTTTGTCAAAATCCGACCTCGGAAGAGAAAGATATGGCCATTTTCTAGAAAGCAGTCAGAACCGCCCAAGTGCGACGGGGAGGTTCGACGGACCATCGGGCTAGCGACGGACCGTCTCCCAAAATATTATAGAGGAGGCAATGAGACCTCATTCTGGTTGAGCGCAACGGTAAGGCCGACGGACCATCGACCCAACCGTCGCAGGAAAGGCAGAAAACCCAGTTCTGGCCCAAGTGCGACATCTATTCCACTCTTTATTACTCGTATATCATATCTGAAAACCTTGTTCTGGCCCAAGTACGACCCATCCATCGCAGGTAAGGTAGAAAACCTCATCTACACTTGTTGTTTATTTTGTTAATCCGATGGCAAGGGTTGAACAGCCCTCCCCAACGTAGGTGAGATATTGGACTCCATGTCGCTCACATGGTTTATGTCGGTTAGAAGAAACTCCCGAGTCCAAAAGAGTCCTAGAGTTCCCAAGTCTTGAAGTTCCTCAAGTTCTAAGTCCTTAAGTTTGAAAGAAGTTTTACTCTCTACAAGATAAAAACATGAGTTTGAAAGTATTATTTAAAGCTTCTTTTAGCCTTCAAGTATTCAGGATAAGAGGATAGTACATTTTTTAAAGTTTAGTATAATGACTCACGAGTTTTGTCTTATATGTTCTGCTATTCATGATTTATGAGCTTTATATTTTAGACCGATTCAAGATATGTGAGTTGTTCATATTGGCATGCATTATTTTAATAAAACTATTGATATTGTTTTATGTAAATGCATACACCCCCATATACTCAGTACATTCTCAAAGTACTGATCCACATACTCATTTGTGTGCTACATTTCCTCATAATGTAGGTTTAGGTGCTCAGACCTAGCAGCGTCAGTGATCCCGAGTGTCGTTATCTACATCCCCATAGTGGTGAGTCCTCATGGTTTGAGGACCTATTATCCAGATATTCAATTTTATTAGTAGTTGTTTTTCTTCTTCTTATCTGAGTATGAGTTAGTTGGGGATCTGTCCCAATGTCTCTCTATTTCTTGGGTAGTAGAGGCTTTGTCAGACTAGTTTATTAGTATGTCTAGACTTTCAGCGTTTGACTTTTCAGACTAATATTTCTCCGTATTTTTCTACGATCATGATATAACAGTAACAATGATTGCTTTATTCATTTCTAAGTAAGCTTTATAAGTAGTAATAGGCTCAAAGGGTTTGCTTAGGCTATTCACAGCCTTAAGCACTGTGTGACATTTTGGGATGAGATTTTTGGGCGTTACTGTAATACCCCAAAGATTTCTAGCAAATTTCGGCCTAAAAATGCCTAGTATTAGCTTCTAAAGTGAATGATAATTATTTCATGAGGAATTTTCAAGATTTTAACTTTTTGTCATGTGGAAAATTCAATAAGCTTTCCATCGATATATGATTCGCTTAAATTCGATAACCGGGTAAAAGGTTATGACTATTTCAAATTTTCGTCGTAAAACAGCGCCATATTAGTCAGTGGCGTGCCGCGCCACAAGAGGAAATGGCATTTGGCGATTTTCAGTAGGTGTCCGCGATTATGGCGCGTCGCTTGAGCACTCAAATTTAGAATTGTCCTTTTTCAGTGTCTTAGCGCGATTTCCTCCGTGTCGCGCCAAAGTTTCAAGTCGTAAAAGAAGAGGCAATGCAATGGATTTGCGCCGTGCCAGGGGTTCAATTCGGGAAATTTTTACTAAAATTACAAGATGCGTCCAGGGTTAAAAGGGTCAATTTCCTACTCCTATTTAAGCCCTTTAGCACATGATTCAGCCACTTTTCACCCAAAATACACTCTCTTCTCGCAAGTTTCTCTCAAGAACAAGCTAGGGTTTTCATAGAAGATCCAATTTCAAGAAGGTTTCACCTTCAATCTTCACAAAATCATGAACAAAGGTATGCATAGTGTTTATTCATGGACTCCTTTCGTCCATGAAGCCCAAGAATCCCTTTTCTAAATTCAAGTTATGGATTTTCTTATGAATTTCATGATTGGGCTGCTTTTGTTCATGTTGATATTGAGTAATCGAATTGTATTCCTTGAATAAGTGTTAAATTCCATATGGGTTGAATGTATAGGTATAGATTCATGAAACCATGGGACTAAACCCTTGAATAATTAAATTAGAATTGAATCACGACAGTTAATTGTTGTATGATGTTGTTTACACATTCTATGCCTACAATGTGTTTGGTTGTTCCTAGATAAAGGGAAAGTATCTAATTAGTATGATATCATGAAATCCCCATGTACATACAAGCTTATGCCTATCACATGTTTGATGAAATGCTTCAGTAAATGTATTATGATGATTATTATGTATTCAAGTAAGTCATGCTTTGTAAGTTTCCTTCCATAGAGTCCTGGGGGTACTTGTACCCAAAACATTAGTTGTGTACCTAGATCCATGTCATGTTTTCACGATACTCTCAGTCAAGCCATGATCCTTAGACTTCATAAAGTCTTATGACTCAGGAAATCTCTATGATCTCATGAACTCAGTCAGTTGTTAGATATCAATAATATTTTGCCAGTTAACGGAATTCAGTAAATCATGTTCAGTGTCCATTCAGATGGGAGTTGAAATTAGCACTGAGTGAACCCAAGGATAGGGACACACACTATCAGATGAGGGTGTGATCCTTAGCAGTCATCCTTGTGTTCCAAAACTATGTAGCCAGCATATGTTGAGACATCAACACTGTCGATGAGGGTTGATGAGGTGGATAAGTACTGTCAGATAAGGGCCCCACCGTTCTCGTACAGGGGACACTATTAGATGAGAGTCGCCCATAGCTTGTCCTTACCAGTGGCGTGGTATTGACACCCTTTCAATTGGGGTTACAGATTGGACCCCATCTCAGCCATAATGGCATATGAGGGGCATGTCAGTTAAATACTACCTCCCACAGTTTCAGTACCAGTCTTGATAAAATAACTCAGATAGTTCTTCAGATTTAAGACTATCAGATACAGTCGACTCAAATATAGTAAGGAACTTAGATAGTTTTATTAGATTCAGGACTGTCAGATACAGTCACCTATGTTATCAGTTCCATTTAGATACCACTATTTATGCCATCAGATATATCAATTTTTAGTATGTCATGTCATCAGTATTCAGATTCAGTAATCACAATATCACAGTGTCAGTTACAGTTATGTATTTATGCATGTATTCTAACGTTCATATTAGACAGTCAGTTAGCATTATTCATGTATGTGAACCATTGAATATAGCCTACCTCATATGTATACTCGGTACATATGTACTGACGCATTCGCGCTATGGTGCTTTCTTTTTATGTTACACTGTAGGTTCAGAGCACGAGTTCCAGATTAGCAGTAGATTCTAGTTTCAGCAGTCAGAGTAGAAGTGACTCCTCATCCTTCAAGGACATAATGATTTTCAATTATCTCATTGATTAGCTTATTAGTTGGAGTTAGTTGGGGACAGGTCCCATCAACTCTTTATTCAGATTCTTCAGACAGTAGAGGCTTTCAGACTAGATACAGACTATCATTTTTAGACTTCAGCATTTTCTGTTTTGTTTTGGTCATTAAAGTCTATATTTCTATGGCCAATCCTGCATCGAGTGGGGATACAATGCCTAAACACGGTTATCAGAGTGAACGCTAGCACATACTGAAGGATAAGATAAAATAATGTGAGTAATTGATACTTGAATACTATGTTTAAAATAATATAAGTTAGAATAATTAATAATTTAAAATGACAAATGAGTAAATTGTGATTAAAAAATAATTTGTTTAGACTCTCAAAATCCGAACATCATCACATAATTTAGGACGAAGAGAATATCACTTACATGAAGGACCACAACTTTTAATTAGGAAGAATACCTAAAAATTCCTTCTAAATTTGGATGATAAGTTGTATAATTGAATTATTGGTAGTCTTAATTAGTTCGTGGATTTGGTTATTTGATAGCCTTTATACTCTTTAACGTGGATGAGACGTAGAACATAACTTTTTTCACCGTGGGTGGATTCTTTAATATACACATTAAAGATCCATTAATATACACATAAATAGTGCCTACGTGAGTAAGTACCAAACAACACTAAAAAATATGTGGACTGAAAATACCCTACGTACCTGGATGGTGGTCTTTTATTTATTTTATATTTTTTAAACTCTAGCACACCTAAAAATAAATTATGTTTTACATCTCGTCCACGTTAAAGAGTATAAAGACTACTAAATAGTCAAGTCCACGAAATAATTAAGACTACCAATAATTCAATTATACAACTTATAATCCAAATTTAAAAGAGATTTTTAGATATTCTTCCTAATTAAAAGTTGTGGTTCTTCATGTATGTGGTATTCTCTTCGTCCTAAATTATGTGATGATATTTGGATTTCGAGAGTCAAAACAAATTATTTTTTAATCACAATTTATTCATTTGCCATTTTAAATTATTAATTATTCTAACCTATATTATTTTAAATGTAGTATTCAAGTATGTAAATTTCATGTTCGAAGACAGAATGATTATATATATGTTCAAATCTAGGGTCAAAATTAAGAGTAATATTAAAGCGGGTTAAGGTGCTAGGTTGAGTATGGGTGAATTCTTTTTAATGGATCAAAACTATAAAAAAAATAAAAAAATAATGTGAACCTCTAATAAGAGGCCTCGTGGCAAAGCTGTTTTTCAAAAAGTAATGGCATGGATGAACCGATTTTATAACGGCGATGGCATGAATGAGCCCAACTTTTAACGGATGGCATAAAGGAGCCATTTCTGATAGTTCAGTGATATATTTGATCATTTTTCCTTTTAGACAAAGAAATCAAAATTTTACTTGAGAAAATGGAAAGGTACTTGCACTACTGCCCTTATTATTGTGTGTGATTTTGAGTTCGATGAGATTGATATTCCAATCTTTCTTCTTAGACCATATTGATTTTACCCCATAAGCAAGATCAAGCATGTTGCTGCCAGAAGCAGAAATTCTGTATTTCTTCTAGATAATCTCCTAATTATTTCAGAGAAATTTGAAACAGATTCTTTAACCAGAAGTAATTCGGTTCAGATGTAGGATATACTTTGAAATTTTCAAAACTCAATCATAGATGATGAAATCATCAAAGATTTGATTTTCGGACTCTGTTTGTAACTCAGTAGAGTCCTGAGAAACAAAGAGAACTTGAAAGAGATTCTTTAATCAGAAATAATTCGGTTCGGATGTAGGATATACCTTGAAGTTTTCACAACTCAATCATAGATGATGAAATCATCAAAAATTTCATTTTTGGACTCTGTTTGTAACTCAGTAGACTCTCGAGAAACAAAGAGAAGATGTATACAAATGATATATTCAGATGGCACTCTGAGAATATCTGAGACCAGCTAGGCACTAAATATCGACCTAGCTCCACCATCATGATGCAATCATAATTAGCTTCTTCTTCTTCTTCCAGGATGTCAGAATAATTGAGGAAGTAAGGGAAGTTGGTTCAAGTGAAAAAAATAAAATAACTACTTGCATATTATTGCAACGGCCCAATCCACTAATGATATTGTCCGCTTTAGGTCTAGACCAGCAAGGCTTTAAAATGCATCACTAGGGAATAAGACTTGCTTACTTATATACCCAACATCTCTTATGTGTTTTGCCAATGTGGGACTCCTTATCATAAGTTGGGGTGTTACAATTACTCTACTTATTACTAGTTCAAATCGAAAGAGAGTACTAGACAAATATACTTAGTTATATAGGGGCACAAGGCAAACCTGAGAATTGAACATCTGCTTTATTGCTTTATTAGATCATTGTTCGCCTCACCAAATTCGATCTGTGATCTCATCCAATCCAGACTCGTGTACTTACAGATCCTAGGACAAACATTTTCATCTCGTGGCAATTGTAAATAATTACTTGTCCAAGAAATGGAAGCTCTAGAGCATGCTTTGTCCGAACGAAATGCCCCAGCTCAGGTCGCCTGCTAAGCTGCAGCACTTACAACCGGGAAATAAGGTCTCATTAGTCATTTCTTCACCCACTTCTTCTTCTGTGATCACTTCTTCCACTGATGGACAGGTTATCATCTCTTGTACTTGGAAATTCAAAAGACCCCCCCCCCCTCCCCCCGCACGTCAAAAAATGGACATCTCAAATATTAGCAAAACAACACGAGGCCCTAATGCGTAAACCAAGAACTAGGATAGGCCTAAATTTGATAATATCAGATAATTCATCCCGAATCTATTAATTCTAAAGTGTAAAATCAAACTGTATATCTTTCATTTTTCTTTCAATCAAGATAGTACAACTAATATTCTTGTCTGTTATTGCAACATAGTACACCCAATATGTATTCGTCTCAATATTAAAGAGCTTTGGACCCAATATTGAGCCAAAATACAATATAACATTTCCATCATGAGCAGTAAGATCGCTAGCTATATAGAGAGGCTTAATTATGGATGAAAAAGAAACTCCAGAAAAGTAGAAAATCTTTCAAAACAACATAGAATGCAAGATTTCACGAGAAAATAAAGCTACATAATTATCTGTTAAATATAATGAAGAACTTAAACCGCAGGTAGATTCAAAATTTTAAAGTTGATAAAATCCTACAGTGACCCAAAGTTTATACATAATAGGGAAAAGACTCAAATATGCCACTGAACTATTAGAAATGACTTATTTATGCCATCCGTTAAAAGTTGGGCTCATTCATGCCATTGCCATTATAAAACCGGTTCATCCATGCCATTACTTTTTAACTGTGGTTTTTAAAAAATAGTTTTGCCACGTGGCCTCTTATTAGAGGTCCACGTCATTTTTTGAAATTTCTTTTTTGATCCATTAAAACTTTTTGATCCATTAAAAAGAATCTACCCACATCCAACCTATCACCTTTAACCCACTTTAATATTACTCTTAATTTTGACCATAGATTTGAACATATATATAATCATTTAGTCTTCCAACATGAAATATATATACTTGAATACTACGTTTAAAATAATATAGGTTAGAATACTTAATAATTTAAATTGATAAATGAATAAATTGCGATTAAAAAATAATTTATTTTGACTCTCAAAATCCGAACATCATCACATAATTTAGGACGAAGAGAATACCACATACATTGAAGGACCACAACTTTTAATTAGGAATAATACCTTATTATCCCTTCTAAATTTGGATTATAAGTTGTATAATTGAATTATTGGTAGTCTTAATTATTTCGTGGACTTGACTATTTGATAGCCTTTATAATCTTTAACGTGGATGAAACGTACTACGTCTACGTAGTATTTTTTAATCACAATTTATTCATTTGTCATTTTAAATTATTAATTATTCTAATCTATATTATTTTAAACGTAGTATTCAAGTATGTAAATTTCATATTGAAAGGCTAAATGATTATACATATGTTCAAATCTAGGTTAAAAATTAAGAGTAATATTAAAGTGGATTAAGGTGATAGGTTGGGTATGGGTGGATTCTTTTTAATGGATAAAAAATATATAAATTTAAAAAGTGACGTGGACCTCTAATAAGAGGTTACGTGGCAAAACTGTTTTTTAAAAACCACAGTTAAAAAGTAATGTCATGGATAAACCGATTTTATAACGGCAATGACATGAATAGCCAAACTTTTAACGGATGACATAAATGAGTCATTTCTGATAGTTCAGTGACATATTTGAACTATTTTCCTACATAGTAAATATAATTACTGTGTCCACAATCAAATATTTTCTAGAAACTAATAATACAGATACAAAGTGTTGTTTTATGGGAATTTTAACAATAATTTTAATATTTTTTTAATGCCTAATTCTTGATTATAACTGCCACTTTAAGACAAACAATATGGGAGTTTTCTTTTCGCTGCCTTTATGTGATGTTACTCCCATCTGCGGAATGCTGCATTGTGCAGCCATTATTCTCTTTCTTTAAGTGCATTAACTGGGCACTATTTCACGTTTGCATGGCTGTTTTTCTTTCAGCCTTCAGCTTTTTTCATTTTTAAATGGTGGACAACAAATCAGTGGTAGACCAAGCTTAAGATTTCATAATGATTGTTGGCGAGCTCAGATCCGAGGAACTAAAATTGAAAATAATCTTATTGTTTGTGGCATCATTGATAAACTTCCACCTTCATGGAAGTCTGTAATGCCCCGAATTTGGTACTCGAAATACTGCACGGTGCTCACCATAAGCTAACCCATGACTGATATCTATACCTGTACACTGCATAATATACTGTATAACGTAGAAACATGAACTGAAAGGCCATAAGGTTCAAAACTGTAACATAAGATCTGATAAATTGTAACATATGGATGGGGTATGAAATACCCAAAACAAAACTGAAATAAGCTATCTGAACATACTGTAGTCTGAGAAGCCTCTAAACATAACTGTCTAAATAAGGAGTTGATGGGACATGTCCCCAACTAACTCCAACTAATAAATTAATTAATAAGATAATAAAAAAATGATTATGTCCTCAAAAGGTGAGAACTCACTGCTAACTCTGACTGCTGAGACTGGAATCTATAGATGCGCTGGAGCTCGTGTCTCTGAACCTATGGTATAAGACACCATAGCGTAAATACGTAAGTACTTTGAATGTACTGGTATGTATGTGAGGTAGGCTAAATGCATGGGGTTCATATGCATGAACAATATTAGCTAACTGACTAATATGAATATGAGAATACATGTATGCATACATAATAACTATATCTAAAATCGTGATAACATGAGTTTACTGCTAATTAACATGACTAATGACTGAGTTATACTAACTGATAATAAGAGTGACTGTATCTGACAGTCCTGAATCTGATGGAACTAGCTGAGTTCCATACTGTATTTGAGTTGACTGTATCTGAAAGTCCTGAAATCTGAAGAACTATCTGATTTCTTTTACTGATACTGATACTGAAACTGTGGGAAGTAGGCATCTAATTGACATGCTCCAAATGATGCATTATAGTTGAATTGGGGTCCAGTCTATGCCCTGATTTGAAGGGTGTCAGTACCACGCCACTGGTAAGAAAAACATGTGAGTGACCCTCAACTAGCAGCTTACTCTAACGAGAATAGTGGGAATCCTCAACTAGCAGGTTAAGCCACCTCATCTACCCTCAACTAGTAGGTATGATGTCTCAACCTATGTTGGCTATATAGTTCTGGAACGCAAGAATTTCTTCTAAGAATCACACCCTCAACTAGCAGGTGAGTTCCCATTCTTGGGTTCACTCGGTACTGAATCCTACTCCCATCTAAATAGACACTGAACATGATTAACTAATCTGAACATAGACTGAGTTATTGAATCCCGTTGACTGATGAAATACTATTGATATCTGACAACTGACTGAGTTCATGAGATTACTGAGGTTACTGAATTACTGAGCTTTCCTGAGTCACATGACTGACTGAGTTCTAGGGATCATGGTTTGACTGAGGATATCATGAAAATATGATACTGGCTCTAGGCATACAACTAAATTGTTGGGTATAAGTACCCCCAGTACTCGATGGAAAGAATCTAACAAAGTATGAATTTCTTGAATACAAGACACTGAATAGACATTGAACATGATTAACTAATCTGAATATGGACTGAGTTACTGAATCTCGTTGACTGACGAAATACTATTGATATCTGACAACTGACTAAATTTGTGAGATTACTTAGGCTACTGAATTACGGAGCTTTCCTTAGTCACATGACTGATTGAGTTTTATGGATCATGGCTTGACTGAGGATATCGTGAAAACATGACACTGGCTCTAGACATACAGCTAAATTATCGGGTTCAAGTACCCCCAAGACTCGATGGAAAGAAACTGACAAAGCATGACTTTCTTGAATACAAGACCAACATCACAATCCATAAGTCATTTATTGAGGCAGTTCATCAAACATGTGATATGCATAAACTTGTACATAAATGGAAATTTCATAATATCATACTAGTTGGGCATTTTTCCTTCACATAGGAATTTAATCAAACACATGATAGGTATAGTATATGTAGACAACATTATACAACAATAAACATCATGATTCAACTTTAATTTCATCATCCAAGGGTTTAATCATAGGTTCACATAAATCTACATCTACACTAATCAATTCCACATAAAATTGATCACCCAACATGGATTAGAATTTAATTGGTCATTCTCAACATGAACAAAAGCAATCCCAACAAGAAATTCATAAAGAAATCCATACACTTAAACTTTTAAAAGAGATTCTTGGGCTTTATGGACGAAAGGAGTTCATGAATGAACACTATGCATACCTGGTAGTGAGTTTCTTAAAGTTCTTGAACTTGAAGAATTTGAATCTCTTAGTTCTTGAAGAAAATTTGGATTTTGTTCTTCGGATTAAGCTTAGGGAGAAACCCTAATTTTTATGTTGTAGTTGAATAATGAAGGCATAAGCCTTGGTTTGATATTATTAGGGGTCAAAATGAGAGGCAAAAGACAATGGTGGGTGTGATGGTTTGTCACTGGGTCGACGGTTCGTCGGTCCTGACTGTCGCACCTGGGCAGAATAGGTGCTCACTGTCTCCCTTGCGACGGCTTGAGCGACAGTCCGTCAATTGCCCGACGGTCCATCGGCCTGAGCCATTGCTCTTGGGCAGAAGGTAGTCTCACTGCCTTGCTGCGACGGTCGTGGGCAACGGTCCGTCGCTAGTCGGACGGTCCGTCGGCCTCCACCATCGCACCTGGGCGGTTTTACTGCCTTTTGTATTTCGGCCATAACTTTAGCTTTCGATGTCGGATTTTTGATGAAACTAGTATCGATGGAAAGCTTATTCAATTTTTCACGTGACAAAAAGTGAAAATCATAAGAATTCCATGTGTACAAAATGAATTCATATTTCAAAGAAAGCTTTTTGCATTCTTGGGATAATTTCAAGCTAGGAAAAAGTATGGGGTATTACAAAGTCATTTGAAAAAATTATGTGCTACAAGCAAAGGAGAACTTCTCTTGAGACTTTGATAATGAGAATCCTCATGGAAGAAGAAGCATAGGGCCAAGACACACTTTTACAAACAGAAGAGAACAACATCACACTGAAGGTAAATTTAACTACTTAAAACAATGTTGCCTCTGAAACTAACAAAAATACTACTTTGATGTCTAAGAAGAAAAAATTCAAGAAAAATGATGGTAGCCATCCCAAAGACAATACTGTTGGAAATAACCAATAAAAATATTCAACATGTACAAGAAAAAGGACCGTGCGTTGTCTGTGGCAAGAGTGGACAAATTACTTGATTTTACAGATTTTGAAAACATGGGACTAAACCTCAGGCAAATGTTACCAAAGAACCATTTGTGGCGGTGATAACAAACATAAACATGGTAGAGAATATTGATGGATGGTGGGCTGACTCTGGTGCAAACCATCATGTCTGTTATGATAAAGATTGGTTTAAAAAATATACTAATTTTGAGGAGCCCAAAACCATCATGCTTGGAGATTCACACACAACTTGTCACGACCCGAACTAGGGCCCTGGCCGTAACAGTATAATAGAGGAAAAATGCGGAATTTTATAGCAGAACGGAATCATGGTCATAAGTCAGATATAAATTCAACAATGGAAAATGGAATCCAAACCCATCTAGAAACACCTGAAAACTGTATGAGAAATCTCTACTACATGACTAATAACAACTGTCTGAAAACTGGGACAAGGCCTCCAGTCGACCAAAACCATAACTGATAATAAATGTCAGAAAATAAATAGGCCTTCTGAAATATAGAAGGCTCACTGACTGGATTCTGTACTTCTGTCTGAAGACATCTACTGCTTATTAGGACCCCTAGACTGTGCCTTAGAACCTGGAAGGTAGGGGGTCAATACAGATGTACTGGTACGTAGATAAATCCAAAATAAAACTTTAAATACAAATAAAATAGTTGAGAGCTATTCATAAAACATCATATATAATATAAATTTCAAAACACATGGGCATTTTTGATAATCATAAAACTTTTCTGTCAATGCAATTTCTGATTTTTGTATTACTTCTGAGTTAGGTGGCACTCCTCTACAAGTCTGATATTCCATGGGCTATATGAAATCTTCCATTGACTTGGCGAGAAAGCCCCCAACTCAAGTGTGCCGCAAGAGTTGGAGTGTCTGAGTCTGATATGCCACAGGGCACTAGGCCAGCGTATAATAATATACCCGGATTGAAAAATCACGGTTTTTGGCAATGAGTTATCTGAACTCGTGCCTTCTTTGGAGAACCACCTAAGCTCTCTTTATGCTCAATTTTAGTCTTTACTAAAACATGCATCATTCTAGTTTCAAAATCTAAAAATCTAATTTCAAACATACATTTTATTCTGTTCTGAATTAACATGGTATTATCTGAGTTGGTGTCGTCACACCAAGACTTGCAAGTCCTATTTCTGAGCCATAATGCATCATGCACGATTCTTTCATCAAAAACTCAATTCAGACCACCCAAACATGCAAATAATATAAGATATTTTATGTTCCAAAACATAAGTCAAAACTATGCAGAGATTCTTCAAACATATGGTGGTCATGTGTTTTTGGCAAACATGCAAATCTTTCATTAGACGTATGTTCAATATTCTATCAACATGCAAAACTCTCTCTTTTAAATTCAAAAATCATGTTCAATTCATAGAAATAATCAAGACATTTCCTACCATGCTTTTCAAGATGCATTTCAAAATAATTCATATCATATGAAAGATGGGAAAAATCATAACAAGAGAGGGATTCATTATAATTCATGCTCTCAACTGAATATTCATCCTTAAACACATGCATACATATATATAGAATTTCAAATCAATTTGGGGAAGGCCTAAAGACCAAATCTTTGAGACTTCTAAAACGTGATTATAAATTATAAATCTAAAACCCGTTTTCTTAAAATCAAGATTTCTATGCCCATGAGATTTTTAGAAAAACCCCATGTACCTTAATTATGGAAAATAATGGGTGATTCTTGAAGCCTACGATTTGGGAATCCAAATCGTCAATCAATCTTGAAAACCCACGGTTAAATCTTGAGTTATTTGGATTTTTTGTTTGAAACCCTTATGAATGTTCTTGAGTAATTTGGGTGAATTGTGGTAGATTATGGTGTATTAGGGATTAAATCATGTGCTTAAGTTAATAAGGGAGTGTATGATACCCAAAACACCCTTAAAAATTCAGAGAAAAAACTGAACTGGCCCAAGGCGCTAACCAAGGCGCCGCCTTGGGTGACCTTCGCAGTGAGCGAGGCACCACCCTCCTATCGCGGAGGCTTACTGTTTCTCCACCCCAAACATGCCCTTAAGTTTGTCTAAAAATTCCTAAACTCACCCGAGATGTACTCTTGAATTGTCCCATCGCGTATCAACAAAAAAAGTAAGAAACGAAGGTCGAAAAGGTCGAAAATAAAATCCTCAAAGATAGGAAGCTCAAAATAATTCTAAGTCCTTTTTGACACTTAGAAAAAATTTCAAGTTTTCAAATCTATGTGATAGCTATTATGAGATAGTACATGTACGACTTTTGTGGGGCGTTACATTATCTCCCCCTTGGGATCATTAATCCATGAATGATGATGCAAAACACAGACATGCACGATTTTAAGCATACTAAGGCCATAAAAGAAAAGGAAAAGGTCGTACCTTCCATTTCCTCATTCGTCAGATAAAAAATGTCTAGGTATCTATCTCTCATGTTATCTTCTAATTCCCAAGTTGCTTCCTCAACTTTCTGATTTTTCCACAACACTTTATCCGAGGCTATTTCTTTGCTCCTCAATTTCCTAACTTGGCGATCCAAGATTGCCACGGGCTCTTCTTCATAGGTTAAGGAGTCTATCACTTTGAACTTCTCTACAGGCAACACTAATGAATGGTCTCCAATACATTTCTTCAACATGGATATGTGAAATACTGGATGAACAGAACCCAAACTTGCAGGCAACTCTAACTCATACATAACCCCACCTATCCTTTTCAAAATCTGGTATGGCCCTATATAACGAGGACTCAGCTTACCTTTCTTCCTGAATCGCATAACTCCCTTCATAGGGGAGACTTTTAGACATACCCAATCACCAACTTCAAATTCTAGCTCCCTTCTTCTAACATCGGCATAGGATTTCAGTCTACTCTGGGCTATCTTAAGTCATTCTCTAATAATCTTCACGTTCTTCATTGCCTGATAAACAAGATCAGGCCCAAACAACTGCGTCTCACCTACTTTATTCCACCCTATTGGCGTCCTACAACTTTTTCCATACAATGCCTCAAAAAGAGCCATCTTAATACTAGCATGATAATTGTTATTATATGTGAACTCTATCAAGGGTAAGTGATCTACTCAACTACCTTTGAAGCCAATTACGCAGGCTCTCAACATATCCTCAAAGGTATAAATTCTGCGCTCAGCTTGTCCTTCAGTCTGAGGGTGGAATGCAGTACTCAGATTCACTTGGGTACCTAAACCCCTCTGAAAATATCTCTAAAACTGAGAAGAGAATTGCATACCTCGTTCAGATATGATGGATACAGGTGGTCCATGCAAGTAGACTACTTCCTCAATGTAAATCTTGGCATAATCATCTCTAAATAGTTGGTCCTCACAGGTAGAAAATATGCTGACTTGGTCAGTCTGGCAACAATCACCTAAATAGAATCATATTGGTTTTGGGACCTCAGAAGTGTAATGACCCTTCAGGTCATTTTCCTTATTTATGCTTATCTTCACCGTTTGAGTTTCTCCATAACTTTACCAAGTTATTTATGACTTCCTGGGACTGAGCGTTCGGTTACCGGGCAGTTCGTTTGATTTTTAGAGTCAACTCCCTGTTTTCAAATGGCCACCGATCAAAAACTTCAGCGAAATGATCTCGGATGAAAATTTTAACTGTGCCAGCATATCCAAAATATCAATTTTAATCTAAGTAGACCTTTGGTTTGGGTCCCAATGCACCCGAGCTCATTTTGACCTATTAGTCGGAAAGTCATAAAATCAAAACTATATATGTGGGACCACTTTTTGCCTAAACGACCTTTTATGGAAGTTTTGATGATTCCAATTGATTTTAATTATTGTTTACACTCAAATTTCACTATTGGATCATATATTTTGGATTCTAAATGAGTTCTGCTGGTCAAAAATAAGTTTTTGACTTTGCTGTCACAGGGTACCGCGTCGGTTCGTCGAAGGGGTCTATAAATAGACCCAAGGTTGCAATTTTGGGAATTTTTCTTTCACATTTGAGAACCTAAAACCCTAAATGGGTATGATAACTTGAAATTGAGTCTTGTGGGTGTCTAGGGGGCTTGGTAAACATCTTTTATCATGATTATCATCCGGATTAAGGTAAGGTTTCATCACTTTATTCGTGAATTTCATTGTTCTTGACCCAAAACCCCAATTTAGTTTAGGGCTTGATTTATCCCCAAATTTCATTTGTTTGCACCCATCAATTGAGGGTTATGATTCCTTGGTGATAGATGAGCATTGGGTTGACCTTGGAAACACGATTTCCGTATGTGGGACCCACTTGGGGTTTTTGGTGTCATTTTTGGACCCAAAGCACAATAGTGCAATATGGGTATCATTAGAATCGTATTGATGAGTATATTATATTATTGATAGTGTGATGGCATTTTGGAGATTGTGAAGTGAAGACGAGCATGTGGTGCTTGAAGTGTGGTTTTGCGGTTTAGCCTTGAGGTAGGCATCAGTCTACTCTTTTTTATGGATGACGTATGATATATATTGCGTATGAACTTAAATGTTAAGATTGATAGTGGATAGAATAACTTAGTACTGAATATACATATAAGTTTGGAGATTAGATAGGGTTTTGGACCCGTAGGTTAAATTACTTAATACCCTTGTAGAATCCTATTGCCTTCTCCCTAGTTTGGGTAAATTTGTAGCATGGATATGATATAATGTTATGCTTAGAATATGGTTTTAGCATTTGAAGCATGATTTGTATATTTAGCCTTATTGGGCTAGTGCGATAGTTTGGAACCGTAAGTTTGGTAGAGTTGACTTGAGTATCCTTGTTTCTAGTTGAAGTTATTATCTTAGGCATTAATATGGCTTGCTTGACATCTTGAGGATGAACTAGATACCTTAGCCTTGATTGGAGCATAGTATGCCTAATTATGGAAATTATGGATTAGAAGTGGAATCATCCGGCCTACTTAGGCCAAGATTTGTGTTAGCCCTTGTGGGCTTAGTTGCGGATAGTAGACCTAGTTGAGACTAATGAGCCTTATTTATGAGAATTACATGGTAAATTGAAAAATTGTGATGATTTTCGTTGGATTATGATTAGTGGCCCATAGAGATGCATTCTCCTCTTTATTATGATATTTGGCCCCTAGAGATGCATTTTTCTCTTTATTGTGATATTTGGCCTATAGAGATGCATTTTTCTCTTAATTATGATATTTTGTGCATAGAGATACATTTTCCTCTGAATTATAATATTTGGCCCATAGAGATGCATTTTTCTCTTAGTTATGATATTTAGCCCATAGAGATGATTTTCCTCTTAGTTATGATTATTGAGCTTATAGAGACGATTTTCCTCTTGGTCATGATGTATAACCTATAGATATGAGATGTCTAATAGAGGCGATATGCTTGTTGACATTATGCCTTCTAGATGTGAGATGCCTCCTATATGTGAGATGATTGTAGATATGCTACTGTTTATAAATATGATTATTGATATGAGTCCCGGATATGTATATAGGCATAAGGCCATGAATATGATGTTGTGATTATTTCGGATAAATTAATGGGCCAAGGGTCATGTTATGGTACTGATTAAATATCCAAGAAGTGTTTATCATTGTGAATGATGTTATTATGATTTATGCATATGAATATGTATATATTTGTACACATATCTCTCTAGTATGAGATGGAGGAAGACACGGTATGATGCTTATTATTCCATTGATTGAATACTGGTGATGACATGCATAGGTTTGGTACGTTCATGATTATTTACCATTATAAATGATGTGATTATAGCCGAAATATGATCTTATCATTTTTCTTCTTGTTAGACGGTTAAGCTATGTGGTAACTAGTTGTCTATTAGCTAACTATTGCACTTGATGTCTAGGAAGCTAATGTATTAGTTAATGAATCTTGCTTGGTTGGAAAATGGTAGCTAATGATGGTCAGTTAATGAATGATGTCATTTAATAAAAGATGGTTAGGCGACAAGTAGTAATGTGTTGTCTAGTAATGATTAACAAAAATAAGATGAATAGTTGATAATAATGAATGGTGGATAAATGACGATTTTGGTCTAATCATGAACCTAGACTAGATGTTAGACATTGACTATTAAATGAATAGTGCTTAGTTGTTATCCCATGAATAAAGATTATATGAAGGACAATGTTTAGGCTAATAACTAGAGGTTATGTGATGACTAGCGAACTAGCAGTTTAATAATAATAAATATTGGTTAGCTAATAACGAGTAATTGGGATGTATTGATAAGATAGATATCTTTGCGGTTATGAGTATATCGGCTTGCGTCTGTGCTCCTATTATATGCCTATATTTAGGTGTTGAGAGTTATGATGATACATTGATACCCGACAAGGACGGAGGATATTATGATGATATTGATACCTGGTTCGAGTCCGGAGGATACTATTGAGATGATATTGATACCCAGAAAGGTCGGAGGATATTATGATGATATTGATACTTGGTTTGAGTCCTGAGGATACTATTAAGATGATATTGATACCTGGCAAGGCTGGAGGATATTATGATGATATTGATACCCGGTTTGAGTCTGGAGGATACTATTGAGATGATATTGATACCCGTCAAGGCCGAAGGATATTGTGATAATATTGATACTCGGTTCAAGTTTGAAGGATACTATTGAGATGGTATTAATACCCGGTGAGGCCAGAGGTTGATGACGATGATGATGGTCCTAATGAGGGCAGTTATGATGTATTGTGATATTGATAGTATATTTTGCATTCATTCCTGCATGCACATCGCCTATCACTAGTATGCACCTATGTCTATCAGCCGGTATGGGATAGTTGCATAGATATGAGTGAAGAATATATCTTGTTATTGTTTGTTGATTGAACCTTCTGAGTCTGGGGTGGTGGAGGTACGCATAGGCTCGGCTAGGTATTTGGTTGTTCGGAGTAGCCAATTATTTAGGATGTTATTGATATTGTTATTATCATAGTTATGATCATTATTATGGCTAGCTTATGACAGATTGGTCATGGATTCGGTATTGGGATTGAGGTATGTCTTTGGCCTTTGCTATTTTATGATTACATTACTGTGCACGATTATTGTATATCTAGCCATATGGATTAGAAGTTCTGAGTATGTTGGTATTAAATCCTGATAGTATTATAATGAGGTCTAAAAATGATAACATGATGATTTAGGTTATGTTTGAGATCACCTCCTATTTATATATATATATATATATATATATATATATATATATATATATATATATATATAGAAATTTATATATGTCTAGCTATATGAAGCCATGGTACTATTGGATATCCCTTCATTCATTGTTCATATTGTATAGTTGTTCTTTCGCCTTATATAGTACAGTATATCTTTCTTTCACTCTTTACTTGTATATTGACCTGGGATATATGGTATAGCATTGGCATATATTGAATGTAGTCGGAATAGGATAGTTCATCTTGATTCTTCCTTAGTCTTCTTATGTTAGACTCTTGGACATAAATATGATAGTTGTCCCTTGTTATTCTCATTGACTTATTATATGATTTATGGACTTTTGGTTGTAGTTTCCATTCTGTTTATATGTTGTATATATCTACTTTATCTTTGGAGCTCAGTTGGCAGTTGTGTAATACCCCAAAAAAATTTTCATTAAAATTTTGTGCGTAAACGTATTGGGTTCTATCTTCTATAATGAATTATAAATTTTTCATGTAGAATGTCTTAGATTATGATCCACCATTGCGTATAGTATCAAATAAGCTTTCCAACGATATATGGATCATCTAAAACGGACACCCGAGCGACGAGTTATGAACATTCCGATTGAACTGTGAATAGTAGTGAACAGTAAAACGTGCAGGAAAAAGTACCGAGGCCTGGCGTATTTTTGCTCCAATTTTAAATGGTCATAACTCCTTATACATAATGATCTGGGTGATCTACTATATATCAATGGAAAGCTCTGCGAGTCCTCTTTTGAATGAAATTGGTTTCATCCAATTTGTCTATCGGAGCAAAAAGTTATGGTCGATCTACTTCAGCCAATTAAAAGTAAATTTTTGGGTCAACTTCAAACTATCAAAACTCCTCGTACACAATTATATGGGTGAGATACTATATATCAATGGAAATATATGAGAGTCCTCTTTCTAATGAAAGTGGTTTCATCCAATTTGGATATCAGAGTAAAACGTTATGGTTGATCTACTTCAGACTATCAAAACAGTCCACCAAAGGACAGATTCGAGAATTATTTGATTTTTAGGGGCGTTTTGGTCATTCCTCCTCACCCAAAATCCATCCAAACCCTATATTAAAGCCTATTAGAAGCATTATATGTTATATTTCATCAAAGTCCCTCAAAAAGAAAATCCTAAGCTCCTACATCCAACTTCAAGAACCTCCAAAGTTCACCATTAATTCTGTAAATTTATTCAAGATTCCAAGTTCCTAGTTCAAGAACTCCAAGAACCATTATTCAAAGACACAATTAACATCTCAAAAACGAGTATCGATCTAAATTTCATAATTCAAGGTATGTGGATGTTTTTTTTCAATAAGAGCACTCTTTCGTTCTTGTGCCCAAAAGTAATTTTCTTTACAAAGGCATGATTTTTATTTGAATTTTTATGAATTTGAAGCATGAACCCATATCTTATGATGATTGTTATGAAATCTTGATGTTTATGATTTTGAAAGATGAATTTACATGTGTGGAGATATAAGGCATGAATCTTGAACGATATTTATCATGATTTTGATATTTGGGTCGTGAATCCCTATTGAAAATTGTGTTTTTTTGAGAAAGTGTGTGTTATAAGCACGTTGATGTTGAATGCTTGAGATATTTTGAATGATTTTACCTTTTGGTCTTAATGGAGTTGTTTTGAACTCGAGTGTGAAAGAAATCCACAACGTGGATGATTTTGATAGATGGGAAGCATGATGGCTCCCGATGTATATTTATATATTACTGAAATTGTTTTGTTGTGGATTGTCTTTGAAATGATCTGAGCTAATTCTGGGAGAAATCCTTAGCACCGAGTGGGAGGTATAAAGCGACCTTACTTTCCTAGAACTACGTGCCCCCGTAGGAGTGAGCCTGAGGCTGATTTATATAGTGATCACATGGTTTATGTCGGTTATAGGATCTCCCAGTGTGTGTGTTTTTCCTTGTTTCTATGGTGAACAGTAAAGTGATTTGAAAGTGGAATTGTGAAAGGTATTCTTTCGAAAGATTTAAATGATATTTACATTATGAGAATTGATATTCTTGATAAACTGAAAGTGATTGACAAATTATATGATGGCTCACATGTGTTATTATACTTATTTCATCCTCTCACGATTATGATGATTTTCTTCGGGCTATGTGAGTCTTTCATACATCCTGCATATTTCTTATAAATATTTATGATGTTGATGTTTATACAACTGCATACACCCCATATACTCGGTTCCTTTCCATGGTACTGACCCATATCTTTGGATGTGGGATGCATTTTCTTGGAATGTAGGTTCAGGTGCTCAGTTCCAGGTTCGACAGTGATTCTTTAGGCACGTTGTTCTACATTCTCTGTTGTGGTGAGTCCTCATGTTCCGAGGACGTAATGTCTGATGTTGGTGTCACAAAATTGTTTACATTTGATGACTGAGTATGAGTCAGTTGGGGCATGTCTCAATGGCTCGCTGGTTTTATCAATTCTCTTAGAGGCTTGTCAGACTAGTATAGTTGTTGGGAGTTAACTAATAAGTCATATTTTGTTATCTTTCTGAAATTCTTTTATTCTTGTATGATGATTACTTTATTGATATTTGAGGGTCATTTATGGAAACCCTGTTGATTGTGTTGAACTGAATGAAAATGGCTCAAAGGGTTAGCTTGGGGCTACTCGTAGCCTCAAGCACAGTGTGATGCTCCGAGACCCATTTTCTGGGGCGTTACAAGTTGCCTACTGACTACCATTCATTTGGTACTCATACTACACCTCTGTAGCCTGTAGATTATAGTACGAGTTATCGCCGTTGATTATGCATCGTATGGAGTAGCCCTGATTCGGAGAGTTAGAGTGAGATACTAACGTTTTGAGTTTACTTATCTCTCTTCTATGTATTAGACTAGCCTCTAAGTTGTATTCAGAGGTAAGTTGAATCAGTGTATTTCTCCTTGATATATCACTTTTGTACTCTTATTATGTTTAGAAGCTCTTGTACTGATACCACCAAGTTTTGGGATTTGTCTATCTATTGATCTTTATCTTACATATTCCGCATTATTTTCTTTATGTTATTAAGTAGTTCGTTACTAGACATTCCGGACTATGGGTTGGCTTGCCTATTGGTGGTTTATGGTAGGCGCCATCATGACCTAAAAAGTTGGGTCATGACAGGAAGTCCCATAATAAAGTCCATATTGATCATCCCTCACTTCCACAAAGGCAAAGCTATCTCTTGGGAGGTACCACTTGGCCTCATATGCTCTACCTTAACTTGTTTACATTAGAACACTTGGCAACAAATTTAGCCACATCACGCTTCATGTTATTCCACCAATATATAGTATTTAGACCATGATACATCTTAGTAGAGCCTAGGTGAACAACATACCTCGAAATGTAAGCTTCATCAAGGATCCTCTTTTGCAACCTATCTACATCTGGCACACATAGTCGACCCTGATATCTCAAAATACCATCACCACCTATTTCAAAGACATTACCTTCTGCTGACCCATATCTTTCTTGATCTGCATTAAGATGGGATCTTCAACCTGCTTTTTTTTGAACTTCTGGACAAAGGGAAGTTTTAACTACCTGATGAACAACCACTCCCCCATCTTCGGAATCCAAGAGTCGCATTGCTAGCTTTCCCATCCGGTGAATATCTTTTACCATCTCCCCCTTTCCTATTTCAACATGAGAAAGACTGCCCATAGATAACCTGCTGAGGGAATTGGCTACCACATTCTCTTTACCCGGATGATAGTGTAGGATCATGTCATAATCCTTCAAAAGCTCTAACCAACGTCTCTGCCTGAGATTCAATTCTTTCTGTGAGAAAACATACTGTAAACTCTTGTGGTCTGTAAATATATCAACATGTACTCCATAAAGATAGTGCCACCAGATTTTAAGCGCAAACACCACAACTGCTAACTCCAAGTCATGGGTGGGGTAGTTCTGCTCATGCACCTTTAACTGCCCTAGATGCATAAGCCACCACCTTTCCATACTACATAAGTACACAACCAAGTCCTACTCGGGACTCATCAAAGTACACAACAAAATCTTTGTTCCTTTCGGAAGATTCAGAATAGGTGCAGTAGTCAACTTGTCTTTCAACTTCTCAAAACTATTCTCACAGGAGTTAGACCATACGAACTTCACCTTTTTCTGAGTCAACTTAGTAAGTGGTGCAGCTGTGGAAGAAAAACTCTCTACAAATCTTCTGTAATACCCTGCCAAACCTAAGAAGCTCTGAATATCGGTTAGAGTCATGGGTCTAGGTCATTTTCTCACTGCGTCAATCTTTTGGGGATCAACCTTAGTCTCATCACTAGACATGATATGACCCAAGAAAGCAATAACATTAAGCCAAAATTTGCACTTGGAAAATTTTCCATACAACTTATGATCTTTAAGAGTCTGAAGGATGATTCGGAGATAATTGGCATGATCCTCCTCTCTCTTGGAATAAATTAGAATATCATTAATGAAAACTATCACAAACAGGTGTAGAAACTGATGGAACACTCTATTCATCAGATTCATGAAAGCTGCAGGGGCGTTAGTCAACCCAAAGAACATGACTAAGAATTCATAATGACCATATCTGGTTAGGAAGGCTATTTTGGGAATATCTGACTCTCTAACCTTCAACTAATAGTATCCCGAACGAAGGTTTATCCTTGAAAAATATCTAGCACCCTGAAGCTAGTCAAAAAGGTCATCAATTCTAGGAAGAGGATATTTATTTTTAACAGTGACCTTATTCAACTGGTGGTAATCTATGCATATATGCAGGGAACCATCTTTCTTTCGCATGAAGAGTACAGATGCACCCCAGGGAGAAACACTAGGATGGATAAAACCTTTGTCTAAAAGATCTGCTAGCTGTTCTTTAAACTCTTTTAATTCTACAGGAGCCATTCTATATGGAGGAATAGAAATAGGATGGGTGTCTACCAACAAATCAATACCAAAATCTATCTCCCTATCATGTGATATTCCTAGGAGATCATCTGGAAAAAATTCTAGGAATTCACTCAAATCCTTAACTCGAATAAGATGATACAAATAGCCCTTAGAAATAAGTTTATGGGCTCTGAGGTAAGATATAAAGTGCCCTCTGGGTACTAAAGAATGCCCCTCCCACTCTACTACCGGTTCATCCAGAAAAGAAAAGATGACTCTTTAGGTTATACAATTTAATGTGGAATAGCACGAATGAAGCCAGTCCATCCCTAGGATAGCATCAAAATCAAGCATGTCTAGGTCTATGAGGTCTTCCATGGTATCCCGACCACAAACAGTCACCACACAATTTCTATACACTCTCCTAGCCACAACAGAATCACCCACCAGAGTGGAAATTGAAAAAGGTTCTAAAATTTCATCTGGCTCAAACCCAAAACCAACAGCCACTTAAAGGGTCATATAAGACAAGGTAGACCCGGGATCAAGTAACACATAAGCACCATAGGAAAAGATTTGTAATGTATCAGTGACTACGTCTGACAAGGCTTCCGCCTCCTGGCAGTTGGACAAAGCATACAACCAGTTGCGACCACTTCCGACAGCTGAGGTAGCGCCTTTGGAGGCAGTGGTGGTGCGGAAGAGTTTTCCTGAGATTTGGCACTACAAACACTCCTTATAGGAAAAGGACAATCTCTATAGAAGTAGCCTAACTGACCACATGAATAACATACCAGTGAACCCAGCTGACACCTCCCTGGATGATACCTACCGTAGGTCTTACACCATGGAAACGTATGCTGCTGCTGATTTACGTTGCCCTGTGACTGGGTATCCTATGCTCTGGATCTATGATTATTTTGGAAAATTTGAGGTTGTCGGTCTACTGGAGGTCTGAGCGCTGGGGCGCTGGCTACGGACTGAGCATTACCCTAATTCTTCTTCTTCTACCATTTATTTCCCCATTTACCACTCTGTGGCTGACTGTGGTTTTGATCTGCTGTTCTGGATCTCTTTGCCTGTCTGTCCTTCTACCTAGATTCAACGATTCTCTTCTTCTGCTCCTCTACCTACTGCATATGCGCTGACAACCTAGATAAGTCGATGTCCCTGTTTAGCATAGCCCACTTACATTCAAGCACTAAGTCATCCGAAAGGCCAGATTAAAATTTTCTCATTTGTGATCTAATATTATCAGCTATCTTTGGAGCATAACGAGCCAGTTGGTTGAACTTCAGAGTGTACTCCTTGACACTAATTTTTCCTTGCTTAAGGATCATAAACTCCTCAGCTTTGGCCTCCCTCAACTCAAGAGGAAAGAACCTATCATGAAAGGCTTCGACGAACTTGCCCCATAACGTGGGCTCAACACTCTCACCCTTAGAATTTTCCCACACATCATACCACTGGTTCACAACTTCTTTAAGATAGTAAACTGCCAATTCCACCCCTTCTACCTCGTCTACATACATCACCGTGAAGATCTTCTCCATTTCATCCACAAACCCCTGTGGATCCTCCTCTACCTTGGTTTCCAAAAACTTGCGCGAGTTCATTCTAATGAACTGACCCACCCAAGTAGACTCATATATGATCGATGCAGACCCAACATCTTTCAAACATTGAGTCCGTATGGCCACCAATTGAGCAAGCATGTGAATGGACTATCTGAATTCTGCATTAGATACCTCTCTTTCGCGAGGCTGAGTATGGTTAGTCCCCGTCCGAGGAGCTCTGGGTACCCTGGGTGGGCTAGTTTAAGTAGGTGGGACCTTCAGAGTAACATCAATCTCTGGAGTCTGAGCTCTATTTTAGGTCCTTATCCCATGAGTGGGACGAACCTCATTAGTCTGGGCATTAACGTTAGTGCGATGGGGAGCTATGGCTATTTTCTGAAATACAAGAGATCACGGATTAGAGGACAGATTAGACTCCAAAGCACGAGCTAAATCACAAAGAGGGGAAACATTCCTAAATGCCTAGTAGCCTCCTACTTATAAGTATGGCGCACTACATACCCATAAATAAGACTCTACCTGACGTGATTTTTTAGACACCCTAAGACCATGAACCATTCTCAGATACCAAGTTTGTCATGACCTGAATTGGGGCCCTGGCCATAATGGACATCCCGAACCATGAAGGCCCGGGCATCCCTATCTGTCTGGTAACCATGCATAACATTCATATAATAGAGGGAAAATGCGGAATTTTATAACAGAATAGAATCATGGTCATAAGTATGATATAAATTCTACAATGGAAAATGGAATCCAAAACCATCTAGGAACACCTGTAAACTATCTGCGAAATCTCAACTACATGACTAATAACAACTGTCTGAAAACTGGGACAAGGCCCCTCAGTCGACCAAAACCATAACTTATAATAAATGTCTGAAAATAGATAGGCCTTCTGAAATGGAAAAGGCTCACAGATTGGACTCTGCACTTCTGTCTGAAAAAATCTACTACTTATCAGGACCCCTAGGCTGTGCCTCAGAACTTGGAAGATAGGGGGTCAATACAGAAGTAATGGTTATGTAGAGCATCCAAAATAAAGCTTTAAATACAAATAAAATAGTTGGGATCTAGTCATAAAACATCATATATAATATAAATTCCAAACACATGGTCATTTTTGATAATCATAAAACCTTTCTGTAAATGCAATTTCTGATCTTTGCATTACTTCTGAGTTAGGTGGCATTCCCCTACAAGTCTGATATTCCACTGTCTATATGAAATCCTCTATTGACTCAGCGGAGAAGTCCCCAACCTAAGTGTGCTGCAAGGATTGGAGTGTCTGAGTCTAATACGCCACAGGGCACTAGGCCAGCATATAATAATATACCCAGATCGGTAAATCACAATTTTAGGCAATGAGTTATCAGAACTTGTTCCTTCTTCGGGGAACCACCTAAGATCTCTTTATGCCCAATTTTATTCTGTTCTGAAACATGCATCATTATAGTTTCAAAATATAAAAATCTGATTTCAAACAAACATTCTATTCTGTTCTAAATTAACATGGCATTATCTAAGTTGGTGTCGTCACACCAAGAATTTCAAGTCGTATTTCTAAGCTATAATGCACCATGCATGATTCTTTCATCAAAAACTCAATTCAGACCACCCAAACATGCAAACAATATACGATATTTCATGTTCCGAAACACAAGTCAAAACTATGCAGAGATTCTTCAAACATATGGTGGTCATGTGTTTTTGGTAAACATGAAACTCTTTCATTAGACGTGTGTTCAACATTCTATCAACATGCACAACCCTCTCTTTTGATTTCAAAAATCATATTCAAGTCATAGCAATAATCAAGACATTTCATACCATGCGTTTCAAGGTGCATTTCAAAACAATTCATATCATATGAAAGATTGAAAAAATCATAACAAGAGAGGAATTCATTATAATTCATGCTCTCAATTTAATATTCATCCTTAAACACATGCATACATATATATAGAATTTCAAATTAATTTGGGGAAGGCCTAAAGACCAAAGCAATATCTTTGAGACTTCTAAAACATGATTATAAATCATAAATCTAAAATCCTTTTTCTTAAAATCATGATTTCTATGCTCATGAGATTTTTAGGAAAACTCCACATACCTCAATTATGGAAAATAATGGGTGATTCTTGAAGTCTACAATTTGGGAATTCCAAATAATCAATCAATATTGAAAACCCACGCTTAAATCTTGAGTTATTTGGAATATTTGTTTGAAACCATTACGAATGTTCCTGAGTAATTTGGGTGAATTGTGGTGTATTATGGTGTATTAGCGATTAAATCATGTGTTTAAGTTAATAAGGGAGTGGATAATACCCAAAACACCATTAAAAATTCAAAGAAAAAGATGAAATGACCCAAGGTGCTAACCAAGACGCCGCCTTGGGTGACCTCCGCAGTGAGCTAGGTGCCACCCTCCTATCGCTGAGGCTTACTATTTCTCCATCCCAAACGTTCCCTTAAGCTTGTCTAAAAATTCTGAAACTTACCTGAGATGTACTCTTGACTTTCCCCATCACGTATCAACAAAAAAATCAAGAAACGGAGGTCGGGAATGACGAAATAAAATCTCCAAAGATAGGAAGCTCAAAATAATTCTAAGTCCTTTTTAGCACTTAGAAAAATTTTAAAGTTTTCAACTCTATATGCTAGCTATTATGAGATAATACATGTACGACTTTTGCGGGGCGTTACACAACTCAAGTACTTGAAATGAGAGGTGTCGAGTTGATGTTTACTTCTGGAGGAATTTTAATTTTAAAAGATGTACTTTATACTTCTTCCACGAGAAAAAATTTGATGTCTAGTTTTATTCTTAATAAAACAGGCTTTGGACAAATTATTGAATCTGATCAATATGTAATTATGAAAATTTATGTTTTTGTGGAAAAGGGTATGCATGTGATGGTATGTTCAAGTTGAATGTTTAAATAAATATAATATCTACTTCTGTTTATATGTTTTCTTCTACTAATTTTTGTCATGCTCGTTTGGGTCATATAAATAATCGTTATGTGAGAATCATGAGTAGTTAGGATTAATTTCTGTGATCAAATTTTTTTTTGAAATATGTTAAGCTTGTAGTAAAGCCAAAATCACAAAAGGCCTTATTTTCAAGTTGAAAGAAGAACTAATTTATTTGAATTAGTTCATACTGATAGTTGTGAACTTGGAGGAATTTTAACTCGTGGAGGAAATAGATATTTATCACTTTCACTGATGATTTTTCTAAGTTTACATATGTTTACTTAATGAATAATAAAGTGATACTTTTGAGAACTTTAAAACTCTTCTCCATGAAGTTGAAAATCAGTTTGGTAAAAAAATGAAAAGAATAATAAGTGATAGAGGCCGTGAATATTAGTCACATAAGTTCAATTATTTTGTTAGATCATTGGATATAATTGATGAAACTACTCCTCCTTATTCTCTTGCATCTAATGGTGTAGCAAAAAGAAAGAACAGAACATTGATTGAATTGACTAATGCCATGTTAATTGACTCTTGTACACCTTTAAGTTTTTGGGGTGAAGCTCTTTTGACTACTTGTTATGTGTTGAATCATGTTCCTTATAAAAAGACCAAACTAACAGCTTTTGAGTTGTGGAAAGGTCATAAGACAAATTTAAGATATATAAGAGTTTGGTGTTGCTTAGCCTATGTAAGGTTAATGGATATTAAAATCTCTAAGTTGGGTAAAAAAGTTACTACTTGTGCTTTTCTTGGTTATGCTTCAATAGTACAACCTATAGATTTTTTAATCTTGAAGATAGCGTGATAATAGAATCAAGTGATACTATTTTTTCATGAAAATAAATTTTCTTTTGATTCTAAAAATAATGGGGGCCAAAGGACTAAAGAAAATATTTTGTCACTACCTAGTTCTTCTACTTCTAAATTGAAAAATAAAGAAATGATGATTTTGAGTTAAGAAGGAGTAAACGAGCTAGATTAGAAAAATACTTTGGTCCTAATTATTATGTTTTTAACGTTGGAGATGACCCTATCACTTTAAATGAAGATTTGTCTTCACATGATGCTATTTTTTAAAAGAGGCTGTAAATGATGAAATGAAATCACTAATTTCCAATAAAACTTGAAAGCTAGTTGATTTACTATCGAATTGTAGAGAAATTGATGTAAATGGGTCTTACATAAAAAGTTAAAATCGAAAGGATCTGATGATAAATTCAAAGCTAGGCTAGTGGCTAAAGGTTTTAAACAGCTAGAAGGCCTAAAATTATTTGATACTTTTTCTCCGGTATGTAGAATTACATCTATTAGACTTTTAGTTGCTATTGCGGTAATTTTTTATTTACAAATTCATCAAATGAATGTAAAAATTATTTTTTTTAAACGAAGACCCAAATGAGGAGATTACATGGAACAACCCGAGTGTTTTGTTGAGGTTGACCAAGAAAGCAAAATGTGTAAACTTACTAAATCCCAATATGGCTTGTAACAGACACCAAAGCAATGACATAAAAAGTTTGATTCCTGCATGATTGATAACGACTTTAAAACAAATGAGTGTGATAAGTTCATATATCATAAGTCTTGGAATAATTCACATGTTATTATTTTCCTATATGTTGATGATTTATTGATATTTGACTCTGACATGAATGTTATTAGCAAAACTAAATATATTCTTAGAAGCCATTTTGATATGAAATATCTTGGTGAGGCAAATTTGATTCTAGGAATAAAAATTACTAGAACATGCGATGGTATTTTCCTTGACCAGTCACATTATGTCGAGAAAATGTTGAAAAAATATAATTTTCTTGATTGCCAGCATGTTGTAACTCTATCTTATTGCAGTGTTCACTTGTTTCTTGTTGAAAGTGAAAATGATGTTATAAATCAAAAGGAATATGCTAGCATAATTGGAAGTTTGAGCTATGTGATTGATTGTACTAGGCCTGATATAGCATATGTAGTAGGAGTACTTAGCAGTTTTACTAGCAAGCCAGGTAATGAACATTGACATGTTATAACTAGAGTAATGAGATATTTAATTAGAATGAAAAATTTTGTTTTGTTCTATAAAAATATCCCACTGTACTTGAAGGCTTTTGTGATGTGGATTGAAACACTTTATAAGGTGATTCCTTATCCACTACTGGTTATGTTTTCACTTTGGGTGGTGGTTCTGTTTGTTGGAAGTCTAAAAAGCAAACTATAATTGCTAACTCTCCATGGAGGCTGAACTAATTGCTTTAGCTTTAGCTAGTGATGAAGCGAATTGGTTGAGAGATTTGTTATTTCAAATATTTTATTTTGAAAAACCAATTCCTCATATTTTAATTCCTTGTGATAGCACCACTGCAATTCGTAGAGTTCAAAACTGTTATTACAATGATAAATTCAGATCTATATTGAGAAAATACAGTAATGTGAGATCATATTTGACAAATGGTTCTATTAATGTTGATTATGTCAAATCTTGTGATAATATTACAGATCCATTGACTAAGTCTTAGCAAGGAAAAAGGTCTAGAGCACATCGAGGGGGATGAGATTGAAGCCTATTGAATCTTGAATCATATGTGAGTAAACCCAACCTGGGGACTACATATCCTATAACCAGGTTCAATGTCGAAAATGAATCACATGATGTCGGCTTGTTGTGAAAAATGCACTATCTATTTATCCCTGCCTATGGTGTGAGTGCATTTACATGTAATGATTTGTGAGGATGAGTTTAAAAAACTCTTAATGAAAATCTGTAGCTCGTATTTGTGGGGTACTAAAATTATAGGAGCACTCTCAACAGATTTCACCTATGTGAGTGTAGAGGTAGGCCGCTTTCTATAAGAATTGGCTCATTCTCAAAGACACTCATGAAACCGAAATAGCACAAGGTCGTAACATGATGGCTAGAAAGATCATGTCAACACTTTGACTATTATGTGTAAGTAGTAAATTTTTATTTCCCTTGAGCAGCCATTGTTCAAGTCTGAGACCACTACGACTTTGAAGTAAAAATTACTGTTTTACTAAGTAGACGTTCAATGTAGAGCACACCTTCATTATGTATGGTAGTTTTCCTTCAGCTAGTAGACTCTCTTGTATTAATATTAAAATGAGTGAGGAACTGTTATTTTATGGGCATTTTAACATTAATTTTAATATTTGTTTAATGCCTAATTCTTAATTATAACAGCCACTTTAAGACAAAGAATATGGGAGTTTTCGTTTTTGCTTCTTTTATGTGATATTACTCCCATCTGTTGAATGCTGCATGGTGCAACAATTATTCTCCTTCTTTAAGTGCATTAACTGGGCACTATTTCACGTTTGCATGGCTGTTATTTTTCAGCCTTCAGCTTCCATTCCTTTGTAACTCTTGTGCCTTTAAATACTTGGTTAGTAATGGTAGAATGTGGCCATAAGTTACATGTAATTTCTACTCTTTATTCCTCCATTATTCTACTTTTTTATGTGTTGTAATCTTTATAATTCTTGTAATCTTTGTAACTCTTGTAACTTCTATGTCATTCATCTACCACATTTATTTTTCTATTCATTGCATGGAAGATTTCTCACCTTTAAATAGAGGTAATCTTGCATATTTTCAAGAGCATAAGATGATATAGAGTTCACAAAGATAGTAAAAAAGAGGATTTATTAGTTGAAGAGAGGTGTTCTTTTTATGGAGCTTTGTATCCTGGAGGGGACAAGTCAAGAAGATTACTGCTGGACCAACGAAACAATTTGCTCTAGTGGGCTTGAATCTCTTTAAAGAGAGCGAGACACTGCTCCTCAGACGAAGAAGAAGGTAACTTTTTAGTTTTATTCACTTGGAATTTTTCAATTGTAATATTTTTTTGTAATTTCACCACCACAAAGTCTCCGGGCAAAGCTGACAGGTTCATGTGAAACCATGAGTTATACTGTAGAGCCACCTCTACTTGTTACGTACATCACTAGCATAGGTATCTCAGGTGATGTTAGAGCTAAAACTTTCTCACACTTCGACTATTTCATCGAGTAATTATTAGTTACCTTACCTAGCTTTAATTTGGATTCATAGACAACACTCTAGCTTTTGCCATCACTAGATTGAAGCTTCATATTCACTGCCGCCTTCTTCGTGAGAGCAGAGATTACAAAAGAGAGATAACTAGCTTATTAATAAAGTACAACTATTACTTGAAATAAGAAAATGAAGAGAGAGAACATTGCTGTTTTAGATTTTTAAGTAAAAGAAAGTTAGTTGCATCAAGTGACACACATAAATAACTATCTGAAACGGAAATAGAGCACTCGGGCTGGGTTGTGTTAACGCATGACATAAATATAGTAATAGTAATTAGTTATATAGCTAGCAGCACAAGACAAACCTTAGAATAGAGATGACTAGCTTAGTAAGTACAATTATTACTTGAAATAAAGAGTACACTAAAAAAAAGATACACTGACATGTGATGAACATAAATATGTATCTAAATATTTCTATTAGTACTATTTACTAGTTAAAATGGAAATACAGTTAGTTATACAGCTAATTGCAAAGGCAAGTTCTCTGTGCATCATATGCCTTGCCATAAGCCATGCACATCGCATTTAGCCTCACTGAAAAGGGAAAGCCCGAAGAGGATTGTGATATATCACACATAAGCAAGCTGAAAGGAAAATTGGAATGGTAATATAAAGAATACTAACCTTGGATTATTTGACAGATGAAGATAGTACCTAATTATGTGTTTCAGCAATCTTAATGAACGTTGTTCAGCAACTACACCAACCATATTCCCTAAAACTCAGGATATTGCAAAATACCTTTCTACTGTGGTACAGATGTAATCCAGACCCACATCATCTCGAAGATTTTTTCACACAATAAAAGTTACAACCTGTCAACCTGATAATTTAGATGCATGAAAATCAAATCAAGTCGAGAGAGGATGTAATTGGAAACTGGATTTGAGGAAGCACTAACTATTTTTGATAGTTCTCTCCCCATCTTCATCACGCGAATGCACAAGGGAATTATCTACGTTGAAAGAAGAAACTGATAACTCCAGTGTCATCTACCTGTGGAAGGAAAACCAAAAGAAACAAAGCACCTTGAGCTTTAGAACAACAATTGCTTAACCAAACTACCATAAATAGCTTCTTTAGCCCCTGAAATCATAACTAATCATAGTTTCCTTTTCATAGTTGGCCATTCCCAGTAGATCTGGTCATGAATAAAATCTTCGTACAAACAATATTGAAAGTCGAAAAAAAGTCTTATGAAATGCAGTAGACTTATTACCTTCACAAGAGCACCAATGACAACTAAGCTCGTAAAACTCAAATATTCAAAAGGTCTTGACTTGCTTTTTGTATTAAGTAAGGCACTAATAACAGGTAGTTATGATATGATCACTTTCTTATTTTTTATTCATCTCCTATTGCTTTGCATAAGGTCTTGACCGACTAGTTTTATACTCTTGATATTACTGCCAATAGGCAGACCTTGCTTTGCAAGAATTAGTCTTTTCTCTTGAATAGTAAAACATGAATACAGATGGAGCACCTTTACATGCTGTGGCTTTGAATTAACTATAATTTTATACAGATATCTTAAATCATTTGGATCCCAATCACTGTTAAAAAAAATAGTTGTATCTATTCCAAAAAGCTAGCACGAGTTTTCATCAAAAAGCAAATTTTCCCCTTTCCTTATTGTTGAACTTGTTCAAGGTTAGCCTCCTTCACCCGACCATCAACATTCACTAGTGCTCCTATAAGAATCCCCATCAAATTTCTGACAAATAAAATAATATAAGATATTCCAAATGGAAGTAACATCCGAGCTATCAAGAGACTATAAAATACTACAATATAGTATTCAGTTAAAATTACAAACATTGGCACTAGCCTTAGGCAACGCAATATGTGACAAATAAAAAATAAGAAAGAGATCATATCATAAGTACATGTTAGTTTTGAAGTAGTTGTTGAACACCTTCCATTCTGTTGTTACTCGATTGCAGGAATCGCAAAGATTCACGAATCGATATGATTGTCCAGTAAGAACTCGAGGATACAATCAATGTGAACAAGAAGAAGAAATAGAGAGAGAAAAGAGTTTAAAAGAATAATATGATGTGCATATTTCATATGATGAATGCAAACAGAACATTACAATGTCTATTTATCTAACATAAAACCTGATAGACTTATTCTAACTACAAAATTAGTTACTACTTAACAGCTCAACCAAATACCCTTTAACTAATTTCTGAAACACTAGTTACTGTAGCCTACAATGTTAACTATTTTTTGAATGCTAGAATAACTGTAACAGTACTCTCCCCATACACAACATCCTTAACCTCAAGGATCAAGGGAAGGAAACCTAGTCTTCAAGACATTAACAAACTCCCAAGTGGCAACATCAGCAGGAACTGTTAGGATCTTTAGGGAAGGATCAAGTCACAGGACGATGAACCGAAAAATTTGAATCAATTGACTTCGACTCTCCCTTGCCTCTATTCAAATTCCTAGATCAGCCTATTTTGTATATGTTTCACCTCGTTAAAGGGAAGTTAAAACATTAGAGTTAATGGAAGAGAAAACTCCAATCTCTTATTTTTTGTTGAAATACTGTGTATGTTTTATTCGTCAAATCCCACTTTATATAGGAGTGTTATTTCAACAAATAGAAAGTCCAATCCTTATGAAACTAGGAAATATAAGACTCTATTCTTGAATAATAAAGAAAGCTACTTAAAATACAAATAAATACTTATTTAATTAATTTCTAGGCATCCACTGCTTCCACGCATCCACGAAGTTACTCTCTTTGTGTTGAAATAGCTTGTACTCAAACTCGAATTTCAGGAACATCGTCTATAACTTTTGGAATAGTGTCAATCGAATATCAAATTCCGGCCAGGAAAGTTGTTTGCATTGGTGAGTTGCCAAGTACAGTTTATCATAATTATAGCGTAACCCCTTAGTTCATGTCTTTACTATTTTTGCATGAGTTAATCACTTGACAAAAGGGGTTTGATAGTTAGTTTGGGTATTAGTCGAGGTAAATAATCTGACTACACTAGTAGAAGATTTGTTGTAATACCCTAGTTTCTGGACTCTAAAACTTCTGAAGTAATGACAAAACTGCCATGACAACGACTTAGGTGACAAGTCATTATCATAAGTAATGAGTCGAGGGTGGGACTCATTTCCATGGCAGTGGGTAGCTCAGGTTTTAGTCCCTTGACAATGAGTCCAGGGTATGACCCATTGTGAGACATAATGAGTTGTTAGGAGGGACTCGTTGTCACACCAGTGAGATGCCCAAAAGTCTAGCTCCTAATCATGACTCTTCATCACGAGTCGTTAGTTCAGGTAATGGGTCATTATGTTAGACTCGTTGTCTTAACAGTGAAGGTGAAGGATTTTGATTCTCAGGTAAGGAGTCCAGGCAACGAGTCGCGGTCAGACCTCATGAGTTGTTACCTGAGTTATGGCAACTGGTACTGAATTTTCCTATACATTAATTAAGGTCTTTTTGGTCTTTTTTGTTTCGTCATACTCTTTTACCATAACTTTAAAACACTAAGGGACCCCATTATCTTTGTGAATTAAATCAAAATCTTACCCTTCTCCTCTTTAACTCCAAAGGTAAGAAAAAATTAGGGTTTTCAAGAAATTTAACATTCAAACTCCAAACTTCAGATTTTCTTTCAATTTCTTTAGTATTTCAGACATGTCTCTCACCCCTAAACTTGTATTTTATCTTATGACATAAATTTATTTAATAATCATGTAATTTAACTATTGGGTTTGAAATTAGGTTGAGAGCTTTTGAACGATTATCATTGGAATTGTTTTCCCATGTCTTGAATGTGTTATTCATGCTTTGACTAATGGTTTTTAAGGCTGAATGAGTGCATTGTTGTGTTGATTGAAATGGGGGACATAGGTTTTCTCGTATTATGTATTTTTGACTTAGAATTGGCATTAACCTCAACCCACCTTGTAAACTTGATCTTGAAATTGGATAATTGCAAAAATTGACTTGTCCTTTGAAAAGATTGCATGCATTAAAGGATAAATGGATATAAATCATTTTGAAAGGCCTTGATGGCGATGATTTTTATCTAAAATGGAACTTGGGAGTCAATATGATTAAATGAATTGATTTGGCATAAATTTATAAGCATGCAAGCATATTAGTATGACATACCATATTGGTAAATGCCTTAATAATGAATCGTTGGTTTAATGTTTGGGATTTTGTGTAAATTGTTTTAACTTGGGTTTAAAGGAAATTGTGTAGCTTACCGTGAAGATGTAGTCCCGAGAGGACCAATACTAGAAACTATGTTTGCCGGTATGGGATCTATATGACCGTATGCTTGTTGCACACATTATATTTTAGAATGGATATCGCCTTAGTGTCGGTAGTCCTTCCTTGGATTTCCTCGGTTCATGTGGCTAACACGATATAGGGCCCTTTTGGCAAGGGGATCCGAACCTATATAGCCCATGGGTTCCTTTGGGATGAAGCAAGATACATAGTTCAGGGTTAATATTTTAAAATCTCATGTTCGTGAACCTTGTCTCTATCCCGAATCCAATATATATATGTAAATGTTATGCATGTGGTTTTGACTGATTTTTGGACATGAAATTAGTTTATCCCATTTCTTTGAGTTACATGCCAGTTCTCTGTAAGACCCCATAAATTTTCCTCGTCGTCTAAGCTCTGTAAAGCATGTCAAGAGATGCTTTACACTTTGAAAATTTGGCTAAGTGTTGGAACTTAGTCATTTCATAAGCCTTCAAACTTTGAGGAATTTTGTTCGACCTTCCCGATCTCCATTTCTTGATTTCTTTATTAATTCATGATGGGGCAATTTGATAGTACATATTGGGTAAGTTTTGGGATTTTTGGACCTCGTTTAGGGCATGTTTGGATGCCCAAAATAGTAGCATCATGTGATTTGCATGCGTCGCACGATCTATTTCACCCTTGGCATTGTGCGATACAGTATGCGGCGCACGCTCCAGTCCGACGGACTAGAGCATGTGACGCACGCTCTGCAACACGCACCTGGAATTTTCATCATTCCAACTCCACTTCATTAAGGGCAAAATGGTTTTTTCTACCCCCTTTCAAATTTAACACGGGATTAAACTCCCAAAACACCAAAATAAGGTTCCTTTTTCTCAAATTCATCAAGAACACATCATCGGGTTTCAACCCAAAGTTCAAGAGAACTCAAGATTTAACCATCACTTTACAAAATTTCTTCAAGAATCGGAATTCCCAGATCGAGAGCTTCAAGAATCACCCATCAAAAGTATGAATAAAGTCCCAAAAGCAAGAGTTCATCCAAATTTATAATTTAAGGTATATGGGTTTGCACAAGAACACTCCTTTCGTTCTTGTGCCCAAAGTTTTGATTTTTATTAAAGAATTTCATGTTTTCAAGTAGAATTTATGCCTAATTTACTTTGTTTCAAGTTTATGAGATTACAAATTATTCAATTCTTGAATTGTGTATTTACCCTATCTATTATTGCTTGAATTGAGATTTTGTCCCATGAATTGCATGTTCCCACATGAGTTGCTATTTCCAAGTGTTTCTAAGATAGTGTCAAAAATTAAGTTTTATTGTGAAACAATGATCATTTGAGTCTCCATGTAGTCACATGCTTTAGAATCGAAGAGTTAATTTTGAGATTTGATAAAGCACTTTGATATTATTTTTGCAAGCATGGAGTTTGTTGTGATTTGATATGATTTTAAGTATGGGTTGTAAGCCATGAAGTTTTAGTCTTGTTGATTTTAAGTAAGTTTTGATATTTATGTCCTCAACTAAGAAAAGAGTACACATCATTTTGATTTAAAGCAAAGAGAAGCATAATTTGCTTCCATTATACTTTACTGTACTGTTTAAGGTGGATTTTCCTAAAAGTTCTGAGCCTAAGTATGAGAGTAGTATTTAGAACCGAGTTGGACTTGATTACAAGGTCTCATACCGTAGAACTACGAGCCACCGTAGGATTTGATTTACCCCAAGTGGGTTAAGCTAGTGATCACTAAAGTTAAGGTTCTATTCCGATGACAAGGGTAGGATAACTCTCCCCAACGTGGGCAAGACGTTGGACTCCATTTCAGCTCACATGATTTTTGTTGGTTAGAATAAACTCCCAAGTTTCCCACAGTCTCCCAGAGTGTCTAAGTTTCCAAAGTTTTATGGTTTTAAAGTTCCCAAGTCCTTAACTCCCTAAAGTCCCATTCTCCTTAATGTAAGATAAAAGTATAAGTTGGAAGTTATTGTTTTAATATTTCTTTTGCTTTCAATTTTTGAGAATAGGGGGAAAATTCAGATTTTAGAACTAAGTATAATGACTTACTAGATTTATACTACACGTTCCATTATTCATGATTTATGAGATTTATATTTCAAATTTATTCAAGCTATGTGAATCATTTATATCAGCATGCATGATTTCTATAAAGAGTGATGATATTATTTTAATTATTGCGTACACCCCCATATACTCAGTACATCCTCAAATGACTGATCCACATATACATCTGTGTGCTACATTGTCTCATAATGTAGGTTCAGGTTCTTATTCTCAACAGCGACAGTGATCTCCGAGCATCTCATCTATATCCTTATCTTTGGTGATTCCTCATAGTTCGAGGACCTTCTTCTTTAGAGTATTTGTTACCATTTTCAGTTAGTCTGACTCAGTTGGGGGTTTGTCCCAATGATCCTTTAGTTTCTTGAGTAGTAGAGGCTTGTTGGACTAGTAGTTGAATTTTAGATTTTTCAGTATTTGTCATTCGGATATTATTTTATAGTTATTTTAGTCCAGACTCATTATATTATAGTACTGTTGTTGAGTAATATATCTTGAAGTAAGTATCTAGACTCAGTAGCAGGCTCAAAGGGTTAGCTTGGGGCTACTTGTATCCTTACGCACCGTGTAACATCTCGAACTAAGATTTTGGGGCGTTACAAACTTGGTATCAGATCCTAAGGTTTTGAGAGAGTCCTAGGGAGTCTAACAAGATGCGTTACGTAGAGTCTTGATCATCGGTGAGTAGCGCGCCACATCTATGAGAAAGAAGCTACAAGACATTTTAGGAAAACCATCTCTTTCTTTTATAATCCATCGTGCTTATAGTTGTCTCTCTCTGCTATTAATTTATGCTCTTTTATGATAGAAAATGCCTCCCGGCAGAGCTAATACCCATAGAAATGATAACTAATAATCTTAGCCTGTTGATCCCCTGCATGAGAATGTGTCTCATGCTGAGTTTCTGGCAGCTTTTCAGGCATTAGCCCAAGCAGTCACCGCTAATGCTCAGGCCAATAATCAGGCTGTAGTTCTGCATCATCAAGGAGGTGATCTAGATGCAGCCAGAATTCTAGATTTTTTGAGGATGAATCCACCAGAATTTTATGGGTCGAAGGCAGGTGAGGACCCACAGTTGTATCTTGATGAGGTGAAGAAGATCACCCAAGTTATGTATAATTCTGAGGAAAAGAGTGTAGAGCTGTCATCTTATAGGCTGAAAGATGTTGCGTATAAATGGGTTGTGATATGGAGGAAGAATAGAAAGGAGAATGTAACTCCTATGACATGGCAGGTGTTCTAGGATGCATTCTTGAACAAGTTCTTCCCACTTGAGATGAGGGAAGCAAGGATAGAAGAATTCATAAACCTGAGGTAAGGCTCTATGACAGTAAAAGAGTATTGCCTCAAGTTTAACCAGCTATCTAAGTATGTTCCTGATTTGGTAGCTAACTCTAGAACTAGTATAACTAAGTTTATGATTGGTGTGTTTGGATTGGTTGTTAAGGAGTGTAGGACTGCTATGCTCAATAGAGACATGGATCTTACTAGGCTGATGATATATGCTCAGTAGATAGAGGCAGACAAGATAAATAAGAGAGATAGAATAAGAGGAAATATGAGGGCTAGGTCAGAGCAGCATGAGTATGGTCAAACTAGATCTCATGGAGAGAATTGCACATAGTTTCAGAGCCATTTGTCTATGTCAATACCTTCATCAGCTAGTGCTCCCACGCCCAGAAATAAGTAGGAGAAAGGTAATAAGTCTTTTATGTCCAGGTCCCAGAACAGTGTGAGTAACAGGCCCAATTATCCCCCATGTGCTAAGTGTGGAAGAACCTATCCCGATGAGTGTTTAACTTAACAGAGGGGTTGTTTTGATTGTGGAAAGTTGGGCCACAGACTTAAAGAGTGTCTGAGTGATAGGCAGGTGAATAGAGATGTTCAACCCCAGACTCAGGCTACCAGTGCACTAGCTCTTTTAGCCTTTCTAGGCCCTCCCCAGGGTGCTTCATCCAGTACCGGTGGTAGACAACGCCAGAACTGATTCTATGATTTACCATCCCATCAGGAGCAGAAGGATTCTCTAGATGTTGTTACTGGTATGCTCCGTGTCTTTTATTTTGATGTTTATGTGTTGTTGGACCCTGGGTCAAGTTTCTCTTATGTGACCCCATTAGTTGCTGTGAATTCTGAAATGAGTCCCAAAAAGATTCCTGAGCCTTTTCTGGTTTCTATTTCAGTAGGTAAATCAGTTATTGCTAAGCAATTATATAAAAAGTGTCCTATCACTGTTCTTCATAGAGTCATATTCGTAGATTTGATAGAGTTAGATATGGTGGATTTTGATATTATTCTAGGTATGGATTGGCTTCACTCTTGTTATGCATCTATAGACTGTTATACCTGTGTGGTTAAGTTTCAGTTTCCTGATAAGCCAGTCTTTGAATGGTTTGGAAATTCTGTATCTCCTAAGAGTCATTTCATATCCTAACTGAAAGCCAGAAAGTTGGTATCCAAAGGTTGCATCTGTTATCTAGTTCGAGTTAAAGATACTAAATTTGAGACTCCAACTCTTCAGTCAGTCAATATAGTTAATGAGTTTCCTAATGTTTTCGCAGAAGATCTCCCAGGGGTACCTCCTAACAGAGAGATAGAGTTCGGGATTGACCTTCTTCCTAATACACAACCCATTTCTATCCCTTCATACTATATGGCACCCATAGAGCTTATGGAGTTGAAAGATCAACTCAAAGACCTTTTAGATAAAGGTTTCATAAGGCCCTGTGTTTCTCCATGGGGCACACCTGTTCTATTCGTACGAAATAAAAATGGTTCTTTACGTATGTGCATTGACTATTGTCAGCTTAATAAGGTTACAACCAAGAATAAATACCCTCATCCTAGAATTGATGATTTATTTGATCAACTCCAAGGTCCAAGTTATTTCTCAAAGATAGACCTTATATTCAGCGATCATCAGCTTAAAGTAAGAGAGTGTGATATTCCAAAGACAGCCTTCCATACTCGCTATGGTCATTTTGAGTTTCTGTCATCTTTAGGGCTAACCAATGCTGCAGAAGCTTTTATGGACCTCATGAATCGAGTGTTCAAGTAGTATCTTGATATGTTTGTCATAGTGTTCATAGATGATATCCTTGTTTACTCCCGCAGTGAGGATGGCCATGCAGATCATCTTAGAATTGTCTTGCAAACTCTTAGAGATCATCAATAGTTCGCAAAATTCAGCAAGTGTGAGTTTTGGATATGGTCAGTATCCTTTTTCGATCATATTATTTCAACCGAAGGCATTAGAGTTGATCCTCAAAAGACAAAAGCCGTAAGAAATAAGCCTAAACCTATCTCTCCGTCAGACATTAGAAGTTTCTTGGGTCTAGTTGGCTATTACCGCTATTTTTTGTAAAGATTTCTCATTTATTGTGTCTCCTATGACCCGATTGACCCAAAAAAAGTTAAGTTCCTGTGGTTAAATTCTTGTGAGAAGAGTTTTCAAAAGTTGAAGACTTAACTCACTTCAACCCCTGTATTAACTTTGCCCGATGGTACGGATGGTTTTGTCGTGTATTATGGTGCCTCAAGAGTTGGCCTAGATTGTGTGTTGATGCAGAAAGGTAACGTTATAGCCTATGCCTCTAGATAGTTGAAGCCACATGAAAAGAATTACCCAACCCATGATCTTGAATTAGCTGCTATGGTTTTTTCTTTGAAAATCTAGAGACATTGTCTTTATGGTGTTCATGTTGATGTGTATACTGAGCACAAAAGCCTGTAATATATGTTTAATCAGAGGGAGTTGAATCTTAGATGGAGAAGATGGTTAAAGTTACTAAATGATTATAATATGAGTATATTATATCATCCGGGAAAGGGTAATGTAGTAGCAGGCGCCCTTAGTAGGTTGTAAATGGGCAGTATGGCTCATGTGGAGAAGGATAGGAAAGAATTGGCTCATGAAATTCATCGTCTGGCTAGATTGGGTGCTAGGTTGCTTGATTCAGTTGAAGGTAATGTTTGGGTTCAGAGTAGTTCCGAATCCTCTTTAGTTTCAGAAGTGAAGGAGAAGCAAGACATGGATCTGAGTTTGGTCAAACTGAAGGAGTCAGTTAAGGACCTAAAGGTAGAGGTTTTCTCCCTAGGGGGAGATAGTGTGTTGAGGTTTTAGGATAGGTTGTGTATTCCTTATGTTGGTGATTTGAGGCAAAAATTTTGGCTGAAGCGCATGGCACGCGATATGTACGATTTGCAGGAAATCTATTGGTGGAGTGGCATGAAGAAGAATTGTAACGCCCCGACTATTACTCGGAATTCTACACGGTGCTCATGACCCCAAAGGACCACAAGCTAACCCATGGCTGATATTAGTATCTGAATACTGAATAATATATAGTATAAATGCAGTAATAAAGGCTGAAAGGCCATAAGGTTAAAAACTAATAAAAACATAACATTTGGATATGATATGAAATACCTAAAACCACTGAAAAACACTATCTAAACATGATAGTCTGAAAAGCCTCTAACTGTCTGAATAAGGAGTTGATGGGACATGTCCCTAACTAACTCCAACTACTGAAATAAACTAAGTAATGAAAAAATAGAATAATGATCATGTCCTCGAAGGATGAGGAATCACTGCTACTGCTAAAAATTTAGAATGCTACTGGTGCTATGGAGCTCATGATTTTGAACCTATGTTATAGAATAAAATATCATAGCGCAAATGCGTCAATACGACTGAATGTACTGGTATAAATATGGGGTAGGCTGAATGCAAAGGGTTTAAATGCATGAACAACCCTAACTGACTGGCTAGCATGGACATTAGGATACATGCATGAATACATAATAACTGTAACTGAGATCATGATAACATGATTACCGAGTCTAAATGCTAATAACATGAGTTTGCTAATAACATAACATGACTGATAACTGGGTGACTATGTCTGACAGTCCTGATACTGTTGGAACTAGCTAAGTTCCGTATTGTTCTGAGTTGACTGTATCTGAAAGTCCTAAATTTTGTAAAACTATCTGAGTTTTATTACTGAGACTAAGATTGAAACTGTAACTATAGCTGTGGGAAGTAGTCATCTAATCGACATGCCTGAAATAACACAATATAGCTGAGTTGGGGTCCAATCTGTAACCCCAATTGGAAGGGTGTCAATACTGCGCCACTGGTAAGGACAAGCTGTGAGTGACCCTTATCTGCAGGTACTCAAATGAGAACGGTAGGACCCTCAATATGCAGGTAAGACACCTCATCAACCCTCAACTGTTAGGTTGATGTCTCAACCTACGCTAGCTTTGTAGATCTGAAACATAAGGATTGCTTCTAAGAATCATACCTTCTACCGAAAGGTGAGTTCCCTCCTTGGGTTTACTCGGTGGTAAATCCTACTCCCATCTGAATAAACACTGAACATGATTGACTGAACTGACTGGACTGAGTTAACTGAGTTCCTTTGACTGACGGAATAGTATTGAGATTACTGAATTATTGAGCTTTCCTGAGTCACATGACTGACTGAGTTCTATGGATCATTTCTTGACTGAGAATATCGTGAAAACATAACACTAGCTCTAGGAACACAACTATAATTTTTGGGTACTATTACCCCCAGGACTTGATAGAAGGAAAATGACAAAGCATCACATTCCTGAATAATGACCAACATCAACGATCCATAACATGTCATGCTTTCACTAGTCAATTCACATAAGCATTTTAACAAACACTTGGGGAGCATGGTTATTTCATATAACAATAAACATGTAATAATATCATGGCTACTACATTCAACTTGTAATTCAAGAGTTCAACATGAATTTCACATAAATCAATCCACAATTATCTAGTTTTTATGAAACTTGTAATAAATCATGGAATTAAACCCCAAACATCAATTCGCACACATGAACAAAATCAAATTCCAATATGTGAATCGTGAAATCATAAACTTGTAGTTTTAAAAAGGGTTCTTTGACTTCATGGGTAAAAGGAACCCATGAATTAACACCTAACATACCTTGATAATTAAATTCATGAATATTGATGGTGTTTTCTTGAAGATTGATCTTGAAATTGGAATGCCCTAGGATTTGTTCTTGGGTAAATTTGAGAGAGGATGAGAGATTTTGCCTTTAAAGTAGGTTAATATCGTGTTTTGGGGCTTATAGAAGTGGGGGAAATGACTTATTTACCTCTTTGGACAAGGAATTAAACTAGCAGAAATCATGTCCAGTGATGCGCAGACCGATGCACCGCATTGAAGGCATCGATGTGATGACCAACGTGCCACATTGAGTTTGTGTTGGTTCACTAAAATTCACACTCTGAAAATAGGAAAATATTTGTCGACACGAAGGGCGATGCGACGCTTCAAGATCACATCGACCCACTATTTTAGTCATCCAAACTTGATTCAAACGAGGTCCAAAAATGCAAAATTCACTCGAAGTGACCTATTGATATACCTGATCATGCTTCAATTCAAGGATCGACACTTTAAGGTCATATGGGTCATGAAATAAGATCACCAACTTAGAAGGATAAAATAAACTCCAAGTATCAACACTTAGCTGAAATTTCTAAGTCTAAGACCTCTTTTCCTGCCCTAAAGCACTGAGTTAAGCTAAGAATTTCCCAGGGTCTTACAATATCTCCCACTTGGAAATATTCTTCCTCTAATAAAACTGACTACAATGAGAATACTGATAGAGTTAGATTGAATTGACATACTAGACATGCATAATCGAAACATATTTTCATGATTGAAACTATGGATATACTGAGTTTTCAACTGAACATGCTAACTAAAGCATGACTGAATTCTAAAGGCATGACACATGACTAAGCTATTTCATAAAGGTATGCATGACATGGGAATGCTATGCAGCTGAAACTGTTACCAAGTTGGTAAAGGAAATCTGAACATGGAACTGAGTAAATTTAAGAAAAACTGTTACCTTGGGTTGAATCTCAGTTTACGGAGAAAAGGTGAGGATACTTGGTCCGCATATCTACTTCTGCTTCCCACGTATCTCCCTCAATGGACTGATTCCATCAAAGAACTTTGACTAGAGGGACTTCTTTGTTCCTCAGTCTGCGAAGTTGGCGATCAAGAATTTTCACTGGAACCTCTTCATAAGAGAGATTGTTGTAAACATCTATGCCCTTTATAGGGACGACAGCTACAGGGTCACCTATGCATCTCTTTATCAAGGAGACATGAAACACTGAATGTACTGAAGCTAAATCTGAAGGCAACTCAAGCTCGTAAGCTACCTTTTCAAAATAGCTAAGAATTTGGTAAGGACTGATATATCGGGGACTGAGCCTCCCCTTCTTGCCAAATCTCTTCACTCTTTTTATAGGAGAGATTTTCAAATATATACAGTCATCACTCTCAAACTCAATATCCTTTCTTCTCATATCTGCATACGATTTCTGTCGGCTCTGAGTTGTCTTAAGCCTTTCCCTGATCAAATGAACTTTTTCTAAGGTATCAAATACCAATTCAGGACCTACCATTACAACCTCACCCATTTCAAACCAACGAATAGGATATCTACATTTTCTCCCATAGAGCACCTCAAACGGAGCCATCTGATTGCTGGAATGATAGTTGTTATTATATGCGAACTCAATCAAGATCAAGTGGTCATCCCAACTAACCTTAAATTCAATGGTACATGCTCTCAACATATCTTCCAAAGTCTAAATGGTCATTTTTGTTTGACTATCTGTCTGAGGGTGGAAGGTTGCACTGAGGTAAACCTAGGTAACAAGACCCTTTTGGAAGGCTTTCCAGAAATAAGAGGTGAACTGCGTACCTCTATCTAAAATGATGGACAACGAAACTTTATGCAATCTGACCAACTCTCTGACATAGAGCTTGGCATAATCCTTGGCTGAATGAGAGTTATGAACTAGTAAGAAGTGAGCTGATTTGCTCATCCATTCCACAATGACCCAAATTGAATTATGTTGGTGACGAATACGATTCAAACCTATCACAAAATCAATGTTCACCTCTTCCCATTTCCAAGTGGTAATATGAACTCTTTCATAGACCTACTAGGCTTTGATGCTTGATCTTAACCTGCTAACATCTTGAGTATTTAACTACAAACTCTGAAATTTCCCTTCTTATCCCACTCCACCAATAGATCTCCTAAAAATTATGGTTCATCATAGTGGCCCCTAGATGAATAGAGTATCGTGCACCATGCGCTTCTACAAAAATTCATTGCCTTAAGTTGTCTACACCTGGCACACATAGCTGACCCTGGCAACGCAATACACCATCTTCCCCTTAGGAGAAAACCTCTACTTTCTAATCTCTGACTGACTCCTTTAGTTTAACTAAATTGAGATCTCTAGCCTACTTTTCCATTAATTCGAAAACCAGAGATGATTCTGAACTATTTTGCACCCATACACTACCCTCTACTAATCGACTAGGCAGATACCTAGTCGGGCAAGCTGATGAACTTCCTGAAATAACTTCTTCTTACCATCCTCCATATGAGCAACACTACCAATAAACTTCCTACTGAGTGCATCAGCCACTATATTGGGCTTACTCGAATGATATAGAAAACCCTTGTCATAGTCTTTCAACAAGTCTAACCACCTCTTATAACACAAATTCAAGTCTTTCTGAGTGAACACATATTGTAGGCTTTTATGGTATATGAACAGATCAATATGCAACCCATACAAATAGTGTCTCCAAATATTTAAGGCAAATACTACAGCTGCTAACTCAATATCATGAGTGGGGTAGTTCTTTTTATGTGGTTTAAGTTGTCTAGAGGCATAGTCTATGACGTTACCTCTTTGCATCAAAACACACCCCAACCAACTCTGGAAGTATCACAATATACCATAAATCTATTTGAACCATATGGTAGAGTTAAAACTAAGGCCGTAGTGATTCGAGTCTTCAACTCCTGAAAACTCTTCTCATAAAAATCTGAGCACTAGAATTTGACTTTCTTCTGAGTCAATCTATACATGGGGAATGCAATAAATGAAAATCCCTCAAAAAAAACGTCGATAATAGTCGGCCAAACCCAAGAGTTCAACATAAAGTTCACATAAATCATGTAATAATATCATGCCTACTACATTCAACTTGTAGTTCAAGAGTTCAACATGAAGTTCACATAAATCAATCCACAATTATCTAGTTTTCATGAAACCTGTAATAAATCATGAAATTAAACCCCAAACATCAATTCACAAACATTAACACAATCCAATTCCAACATATGAATCGTGAAATTATAAACTTATTGTTTTAAAAAGGGTTCTTGAACTTATGGCTGAAAAGAACCCATGAATGAACACCTAACATACCTTGATAATTAAATTCATGAAGACTGATGGAGTTTTCTTGAGGATTGGTCTTGAAATTTGAATTCCTTAGAGTTTGTTCTTAGTAAATTTGAGAGAGAATAAGGGATTTGCCTTTAGAGTAGGTTAATCTCGTATTTTGTGGCTAATAAAAGTGGGGAAAATGAATTATTCACCCCTCTATATGCGGAGTTAAAAGAGCAGAAATTATGCCCAGTAACGCGCAGACCGATACGCAGCGTCGATGGCATCGATACGATGACCAATGTTTTGCATTAAGTTCATGTTGGTTCACTAAAATTTTCACTCTAAACCTGGGAAAATATTTGTCAATGCGGTGCGTCGAGATCGCGCCAACCCACTATTTTGGTCGTCCAAACTTGATTCAAACAAGGTCCAAAAAAATTTAAAACTTACCCGAAGTGACCTATTGACATACCTGATCATGGGTCAATCCAAAAACCGACACTTTAAGGTCATATAGGTCATGAAATAAGATCGCCAACTTATGAAGGCTAAAATAAATTCTAACTATCAACACTTACTGAAATTTCTAAGTTTGGGACCTCTTTTCCTGCCCTAAAAGACTGAGTTAAGCTTAGAATTTTGCGGGGTCTTACAATTTCATTACTGATCATCCTAGATCTCAGAATCAATGTCATTCTATTTGGTTTATTATTGATAGAATGACCAATTCAACCCATTTCTTTCCCGTAAGGACTAGTTACTCGGTGGAAGATTATGCTAAGTTGTATCTTGTGGAGATCGTGAAGTTGCACAGTGCTCTAGTGTCTATTATCTCTGACCATATTCCTTCATTTTTATCCCACTTTTTCAAGTTATTCCAAAAAGGTTTTAGGAACTAAGGTATGACTTAGTACCATATTCCACTCTCAAATGGATGGTCAAGCGGAGACAACTATCTAAACTTTAGAGGATATATTGTGGGCTTGTGTAATTGATTCTAGTGGTAGTTAGTATGACCATTTCCCTTTGATTGAATTCGACTATAATAATAGTTGCCACTCTAGTATTGGCATAGGGCCTTTTGAAGCATTGTATGGTAGGAGATGTTAATATTCTATTGGGTGGTACAAATTTGGCGAGGGTAAGTTATTTAGGCCTAATTTAGTTCACCAAGCCTTGGAAAAGGTGAAGGTTATTCTTGATAGATTGAAAACCACTCCAAGTTACCAAAATTCTTATGTGGATTTGAGGCATAGGGACTTAGAGTTTAATGTGGGTGATTGGGTATTCTTAAGAGTGTCTCCCATGAAGGGAGTGATGTGGTTTGGTAAAAAAGGGAAGCTTAGTCCCCGCTATGCTAGTCCTTACTTGATTGTGAAGAAGGTTGGCAACGTTGCCTATGAGTTGGAGTTGCCTTCTAGTATGAACTCTATTCACCCGGTTTCCCATGTGTCTATGTTGCGTAAATGTGTGGGTGATCCTTCCTTGGTTGTTTCCTTGAAATATGTCAGTATTTCAAACTCGTTGTCCTATGAGGAGATCCGGGTGAGGATCTTGGATCGTCCAGTTCGCCGATTGCGAACAAAAGAGGTGGCTTCAATAAAGGTTCTATGGAGGAACCAAAAGTCCGAGGAAGCTACTTGGAGGCAGAAAATGACATGAAGTCTAAGTATCCGTATTTATTTTCCACTCCAGAAGTTTTTGATTGAGGTATATGTTAATCTCTTTGATTTGATGTATGTCTTAGGTTCAAGCCCTCTTTGATAATTGGCTCGGGTCCCTAAACTTTGAAGGAGGAATGTGGCCTTTATATATAGAGGGATTGGATTCCCTAGTGAATGAAATGAAATGAAATGAAATGGGTAATTGATGATGATCATGATTATGTTGTGTTGTATCCTTGTTGTGTGCTTATTTATAATTGATGCATATTGATATGTTACCCTGTGTTCATGCTTTGTAATATCCCGCAAAATCTTGCATCGAAAATCAGCTCCTTAAAGTCCTATAGAAGGTCCAACACTTAGAATATTTTAGCTAAGTGTTCAACACTTAGTCTCATTTTAAGCTTCCGAACTTTAAGGATTTATTTGACGACCTTCCCGACCTCTGATATTTTATTTTCAAGTTGTTTTTCGATGGGTCAAGGCAAGAGTACATATTGCGTGAGTTTTGAGATTTTTGGAATCCATTTAGGGCATGTTTGGGTGCCTAAACCAGTAGCTAAAGGCGTTAGAGAGGCGCCACCCAGGGGCACCACCGCTATAGCTGGGCGCTGCCTAGGGTGTACCACTTCTATAAGCAAGGCGCCACCCTGGTTTCTCCATTAACCAGCCAGGGCACCGCCCTGGGTATAGCCCTGGCCCAAAAATCCTGCATTTCACTCCCATACGTTGAAGGGTAATTTTGTCATTTTTCCACCATATATATACTCATAAACACAGGTTTAATCCCTATTTACACTAAAATATACCCATTTTTCTCAAAATTCACTCAAGAACACATTAGGGTTTTCAATTCGAAATTCAAGTTCAAGCAAATCTCTCCGTTAATCATCAAGAATCTTCCATCTAAGGTATGCGTAGTGTTGATTTATGGATTTCTTTCATCCATAAAGCTCAAGAACCCTATTTTTAAATTATGAATCATCATGTTATGTTGTGGGTTGAATTATGTTCATGTGATTGTTGTTGTATGATTCCCATGTTTGAATCTTTATGTTTATTTATGAAACTATGTAAGCATATGAGTTGAAACCCATGAATTGGGTGGTTTATGATTTGTAATTTGATGATTCCACCTATGCCTTAAGTTGTGCATGTAAGGTGTTTGACAAAATGCCTAAAGGGATAGAAATTATGCCTTATAGCTAAATTGTGATCCAAATGACAAATGCATGTTTTACCTTTATTATAAAAATGACTTCTATGAGATTGTTGTGCATTATGACTGTTTGAAGGAATACTTATAGGACTAGTTGATGAAATTTTGATATGTTGATATGTATTCCCATTCATGTACAAGATTATGTTAATCGTGTACTTTATGAAATCCCCAACTTATTGTATTATGGATTGTTGATGTTGATCGTGTATTCAAGAATATCATGCCTTGTCAGTTTCCTTGTATCGAGTCCTAGGGGTACTTGTACCCAAAAAATATAGTTGTGTCTCAGTGGAGGGATGATGAGGTGGATTACCTGCCAGTTAAGGGTCCCACCATTCTTATTTGAGTGCCTGCCAGTCAAGGGTCACTCACAGCTTATCCTTACTAGTGGTGCGGTATTGATACCCTTTTAATTGGGGTTATAGATTAGACTCCAACTCAGCTATATTGCATTATTTGTGGCATGTCGGTTAGATGACTACTTCCTATAGTAGCAGTATCAGTCTCAGTAATAGAACTCACATAGTTCTATAGAATCAGGACTGTTAGATACAGTTAACTCAGAATAGTATAGAACTCAACTAGTTCCATCAGTATCAGGACTGTCAGATACAGTTACTTAGTTATCAGTCATGTTATGTTATAAGTAAACTTATGTTATTAGTATTCATACTCAGTAGTCATGTTATCACAATCTCAGTTATAGTTATTATGTATTCATTTATGTATTCATTAGTCAGTTAGTCAGGATTGTTCATGCATATGAACCCCATGCATTCAGCCTACCTCACATGCATACCATTGCATTCAATCATACTGACGCAGTCGTGCTATGGTGTTTTATTCTATACCATAGGTTCAGAAGCACGAGCTCCAGAGCACCAGTAGCATTCCAATTTTAGTAGTCAGAGTTAGCAGTGAGTCCTCATCCTTCGAGGACATGATCATTATTTTATTTCTTTATTACTTAGTTTATTTCAGTAGTCGGAGTTAGTTGGGGACATGTCCCATCAAATCCTTATTCAGACAGTTAGAGGCTTTTTAGGCTATCATGTTTAGATAGTTTATTTCAGTTGTTTTGGGTATTTCATACCCCATCCAGATTTTATGTTTTTATCAGTTTTATAGATTTGAACCTTATGTCCTATCAGCCTTATTATTTTGTATTTAAATGATATATTATACAGTGTTCAGGTATAGATATCAGTCATGGGTTAGCTTGTGGTTCTTTGGGGTCATGAGCACCGTGTAGAGTTTCGAGTACCAGATTTGAGGCGTTACAAATTTGGTATCAAAGAAAAGGTTCAATGGTGTCCTAGGAAGTCTGAAATCCACATCTAGTAGAGTCTTATACATGGGTGTGTTACGTGCCACATTTATGTGCAAAATGCCATAAGATGTTCGAGGAACAGTTTCCCTTCTTTCAGTATTCATGTCGTACAAGTGAGCATAATCTCAAGTTAATCTCTCAGTCTAATCCTTTTCTCTTCTGTTTACAGAATATGCCTCCCAAGAAGAGAACTGGAAATCAGTCAGTCCCTCAGCCCGAAGATCCTTTGGGCAAATATGTTTCTCATGTAGAGTTCAATGTTGTATTCACTACTCTTGCTTAGTCAGCTGTTGCGTAGAATGAATGACCAGTTGTCATTTCGACCAACCCAGTGGCCAATTCAGTTACAACCAGGATTTGCGACTTTACCCGAATGAATCCTCTATATCTTTTCAGGTCTAACTCAAATGAGGACCCTCAGGAATTCATCGATCAGGTGCAAAAGGTTACAAACATCAAAGGGGTTACTCCTAGTGAGAGTGCTGAGCTAGCTGCATATCAGTTGCATTATGTTGCTCACACTTGGTTCAAGCAGTGAAAGTCAAAGAGGTCAGATGATGCAAGGCCTATTGAGTAGGAAGAGCTTATCACTGCATTCTTTGATAAATTCTTTCCCCAAGAGTTGAGAGAGTCTTAGGTGTTAGAATTTATCAACCTCAGGCAGGGAAACATGACGATGAAAGGTTATTTTCTTAAGTTTACTCAATTACCTAGATATGCCCCTCATGTGATTGCAGATAGCAGGGCCAAAATGAGTAAGTTTGTTTCAGGGGTGAATGATAGCGTGGTCAATGAGTGCAGGTCTACGATGTTGAATAGTAACATGACCATAGCCAGGCTTACGACTTATGCACAGTAGATAGAGGAGCAAAAAATTAAGATGAGAGAGAAGCAGAATATGAGAGCAAGGACAAGTAGTTCTAACTTTGCTCAGCCTTAATCAGAATGAGGAAACCGTTCTTAGTTTTATCCTAAGTCATCAGTTCCAGCTCCTTCTTCAGCTAGTGCTCCAGCTCCTAAGTTTAGGGATGGTAATAGACATAGGGCGCCAGGCTCTAAGTCTCAGCGCAATGTCAGCAATGCCCGAACCAATCCTTTTTGTCAAACTTATGGAAAACACCACCAGGGTATTTGCAGAGCTGGCAGCAATATTTACTTTAGATATGGCAAGCCAGGCCACAGAGTTAGAGATTGTCCTCAGACAGGTGCAAAGAGTCAGCAAAACCATTTCTCAACCCAATCAAGTCACCCAAAACAGCAGGGTGCCGCCTCCAGTGCTACTAGTGAGCAACGCCCAAACAGCATATATGCTCTTCAGTCCAGGCAAGATCAGGAAAATTCTTCTGATATGGTTACTGTTACGTTATAGATCTTTCATGTGCATATTTACACATTGCTAGATCTAGGAGCTTCTTTGTCTTTTGTTACTCCTTACATAGCAGTTGTTTTCAGAGCTAGTACCAATATTCTAGCAGATCCCTTCTCTGTATCTACCCCAGTGGGTAAAACCATCATAGATCGGTGGATATACAGGAACTGCTCGGTCATAATATTTTAGAAAGTCACCTCAACAGACTTAGTCAAATTAGAGATGACTGATTTTGATGTCATTCTTGACATGGATTGGCTTCATTCCTGCTATGCCACAGTCGACTACAGAAATAGAATAGTCCAGTTCCAGTTTCCAAATAAACCTGTCCAAGAATGAAGGGGTAGTACTTCAGCTTTCAGAGATCAGCTTATTTCCTACCTTCGGGCAAGGAAAATGATATCTAAGGGATATGTCTATCATCTTATTCATGTTAAGGAATCCAAATCCAAAACTCCCAATCTTGAATCAGTCCCAATCCTGAATGAATATTCAAATGTCTTTCCCAAAGATCTTCCAGGAATACTTCTCAAAATGGAAATATACTTTGGTATTGATCTCCTTTCAGATACTCAACCTATATTTATTCTGCCATACAGAATGGCACCAGTAAAACTTAGAGAATCGAAAGAGCAATTGAAGGATCTCTTAGATAAGGGATTCATCAGACCCAGCATATCCCTGTGGGGTACACCAGTCTTATTCGTGCGTAAGAAAGATAGTTCTCTCAGAATGTGCATTGATTATCGTCAGCTTAATAAAGTCACAGTGAAGAACAAGTATCCTATTTTTAGAATTGATGACTTATTTGACCAACTTCAGGGTGCCAGCTATTTCTTCGAAATAGACCTCAGGTCCGGCTATCACCAGCTAAGAGTCAGAGAATGTGACATTCTGAAAATAGCTTTCCATACTCAGTATGGTCACTTCAAATTCCTAGTCATGTCTTTTGGTCTTACCAACGCCCCAGTCTCTTTCATGGACTTGATGAACCACGTGTTCAAGCAGTACTTGGACAAGTTTGTCATAGTCTTCTTAGATGACATCCTGGTCTATTCTCGCAGTGAGTATGATCATGAAGAACATCTCAGGATAGTACTTTAGACTCTCAGATCTCATTAGTTATTTGCCAAATTTAGTAAGTGAGAATTTTCGCTAAGGTCTGTGGTATTTCTTGGTCATATCATTTTCGAGAATGGCATTAGAGTATATCCTCAAAAGACCGATGCAGTAAGAAACTAACCTCACCTTGTTTCTTCATCAGATATCAGGAGTTTCTTAGATTTGGATGGCTATTACAGGTGGTTGTTGATAGATTTTCATCTATTGTATCCCCTATGTCCAAGTTGACTCAAAATAATATCAAGTTTCAGTGGTCAGATCTTTGCGAGAAGAGTTTTCAGGAGTTGAAGACTCAACTCACCTCAGCTTCAATTTTGACTCTTTCAGATGGTTCAGATTGGTTCGTAGTATATTGTGATGCATCCAGGGTAGGTTTGGGTTATGTCCTCATGCAGCATTGTAAGGTTATAGCCTACACCTCCATACGTCTTAAGCCCCATGAGAAGAATTATTCGACTCATGATCTTAATTTAGAAGCCGTAGTATTTGCCTTACAGATTTAGAGGCATTATCTATATGGAGTTCATGTAGATATGTTCACAGATCATAAGATCCTTCAGTATGTATTTTCTCAGAAAGATCTCAATCTTCATTAGAGAAGGTAGTTAGAGCTCTTGAAAGATTATAAAATGAGTGTCCTTTATCATCTAGGCAAGGCCAATATTATGGCCGACGCTCTCAGTAGACTGTCTATGGGAGTGTTTCTCATGTTGAGGATAGTAAGAAGAAGTTAGCTCAAGAATTCCATCAGCTTACCAGACTTGGTGTTCACTTAGTCGATACATAAAAAGGTGATATATAGGTTCAGAGTAGTTCAGAATCATCTCTAGTTTCTGAGGTAAAAGAAAAGTAGGACAGAGATTCCAGCCTTGTCAAGTTGAAAGAGTCTATCAGAGATCAGAAAGTAGAGATTTTCTCTCAAGGGGGAGATGATATTTTGCATTGTCAGGTACGTCTGTGTTCTCTAGGTATAGATGCATTAAGGCAGCAAATTCTTGCAGAAGCGCATGGTGCATGCTATTCTATTCATTCAGGGGCTACTAAGATGTACCGCGACTTGTGGGAGATCTATTGGTAGAGTGGGATAAAGAGAGATATTGCAGAGTTTGTGGCTAAGTGCTCTACATATCAGTAGGTTAAGATAGAGCACCAGAAGCCTAGTGGGTCCATGTAGGAGTTCGGTGGGAAAAAATGAACATGGACTTTGTGATGGGTTTACCTCAAACTTATCATCAGCATGATTTAGTTTGGGTCATTGTAGACAGGATGACCAAATCAGCTCACTTTCTTCTAGTTCATACCTCTTATTTAGCTGAGGATTACACCAAACTCTACATCAGAGAGTTGGTCAGATTGCACGATGTTCCGTTATGTATTATCTTAGGCAGAGGTACCCAGTTCACCTCTTATTTTTGGAAAGCATTCTAAAAGTATCTTGGTACCCAAGTTCATCTTAGTGCATCCTTTCATCCTAATACAGATGGTCAAACAGAAAGGAGCATTCAGACTTTAGAAGATATGTTGCGAGCGTGTATAATTTATTTCGAGGGAAGTTAGGATAACCACTTACCTTTGATTGAGTTTGCATACAACAACAGCTATCATTCCAGTATTAAGATGGCTCCATTTGAAGCTATCTATGGTAGGATATACAGATCTCCAGTAGGTTGGTTCGAAGTTAGTGAGGCCACAGTCATATGGCCTGACTTGGTATTTGATGCCTTAGAAAAAGTCCAGTTGATTAGAGAAAGACTTCGGGCTAATCAAAACCGATAGAAGTTTTATGCAAATGTGTGTAGAAAGGATCGTAAGTTCGTGATTGGTGATTATGTTTATCTAAAATCTCTCTCATGAAAGAAGTGAAGAGATTCGGCAAGAAGGGAAAGCTCAGTCCTTGATATGTCGGTCCCTTCAAAATTCTCAGTTGCTTCGGCAAGGTAACTTATGAGCTCAAGTTGCCTTCAGATCTAGCCTCAGTTCCTTTAGTCTTCCATGTCTCTTTGCTCAAGAAGTGCATAGGTGACCCAGCAGTTGTAGTCCCTATTCAGAGCATAGATGTTCAGAACAACCTCTCTTATGAAGAGATTCCAGTCAAAATTCTTGACTATCAGACTCGTAGACTAAGGAACAAAGAAGTCCCTCTAGTCAAAGTTCTTTGGCAAAATTAGTCCATTGAAGGAGCTACTTGGGAAGCATAAGTAGACATGCGTACCAAGTACCCTCACCTCTTTTGTGCTAACTCAGATAAATCTCAAGGTAACAGTTCTCCTTAAGCTTATTCAGTTTTATGTTTAGAATTCCTTTATAAACTTGGTACCAAGTACCATTGAATATTCAGTCATGCATTCATGTATCAGTTCAGTCATACAATTATGCATCAAACATGCATTCTCATTGTGAGAAACTCGGTTCATCAGAACACTCAATTATGCATTCATAAATCAGTTACACATGTATCAGATATGCATGTTCAGTATGATATATTTAGTTTATCAGTCATGTCAGTCATGAGATTATGTTTCAGTCATTCATGTTTAGTATGTGCTCCAGTTTATCTTTTCTCCCCTCTCAGTCAGTCTCATTCAAGGACGAATGTTTCCAAGGGGGAGATATTGTAAGATTCTGCAAAATCTTGCATCGAAAGTCGGCTTATTAAGCTCCTTAAAGTCCCATAGAAGGTCCAACACTTAGAATATTTTGGCTAAGTGTTCAACACTTAGTCTCATTTTAAGAATTCAAATTTTGGGGATTTATTTGACGACCTTCCCAACCTCCAATTTTTTATTTTCAAGTTGCGTTGCGATGGGGCAAGGCAAGAGTACATATTGGGTGAGTTTCAAAATTTTTAGAATCTGTTTAGGGCATGTTTGGGTACCCGAACCAATAGCTAAAGGGACTGGAGAGGCGCCGCCCAGGGGCACCACCGCTATAGCAGGGCACCACCTATGGTGAACCACTGCTATAAGCAAGGCGCCGCCCTGGGTTCTCCCATGGTCTAGGAAGGGCTCCGCCCTAGGTATATCCCTTGCCCAAAAATCCTGCATTTTACTCCCTTATGTTGAAGGGTAATTTAGTCATTTTTCCACCATATATATACTAAAAAACATGGGATTAAGCCCTATGGGGATTCAAGTTCAAGCAAATTTCTCCGTTAATCATTAAAAATCTTCCATCTAAGGTATGCGTAGTGTTGATTTATGGATTTTTTTCATCCATAAAGCTCAAGAACCCTATTTTTAAATTATGAATCATCATGTTATGTTGTAGATTGAATTATGTTCATGTGATTGTTGTTGTATGATTTCCAAGTTAGAATCTTCATGTGTATTTACGAAACTACGTTAGCATATGAGTTGAAATCCATGAATTGGGTGGTTTATGATTTGTAATTTAATGATTCCACCTATGCCTTAAGTTGTGCATGTAAGATGTTTGACAAAGTGCCTAATGGGATAGAAATTATGCCTTATAGCTAAATCATGATCCCAATGACAAATGCATGCTTTACCTTTATTATCAAAATGACTTCTATGATATTGTTGTGCATTATGGATGTTTGAAGGAATACTTATGGGACTAGTTGATGAAATTTTGATATGTTGATATGTATTCCCATTCATGTACAAGGTTATGTTAACCATGTACTTCATGAAATCCCCAACTTATTATATTATGGATTATTGATGTTGATCATATATTCAAGAATGTCATGCCTTGTTAGTTTCCTTATATCGAGTCCTAGGGGTACTTGTATCTAAAAATATAGTTGTGTGCCTAGATATTGTGTCATGTTTTTATGATATCCTCAGTCAAGCCATGATTCATAGAACTCAGTTAGTCATGTGACCCAAGAAAGTACAGTAATTCAGTAATCTCAGTAGCATTTCATCAGTCAACAAAACTCAATTAACTCAGTCCAGTTCATTTTAGTTAATCATGTTCAGTGTCTATTCATATGGGAGTAGGATTTAGCACTGAGTAAATACAAGGATGGGAACTCACCTGCCAGTAGAGGGTCTGATCCTTAGAAGCAATCCTTGCATCCTAGAACTACGTAGCCAGTGTACGTTGAGACATATAACTTATCAATCGATGGTTGATGAGGTGGCTTACCTGCTAGTTGAGGGTCCCACCATTCTTATTTGTGTACCTTTCTGTTGAGGGTCACTCATAGCTTGTCCTTACTAGTGGTGCGGTATTGACACCCTTCCAATTGGGGTTACAGATTGGACCCCAATTCAGCTATATTGTGTTACTTGGGGCATGTCGTTTAGATGACTACTTTCCATAGTCTCAGTATCAGTATCAATAATAGAACTTAGATAGTTCTACCGAATCAGGACTGTCAGAAACAGTCAACTCAAAATAGTATAGAACTCAACTAGTTCCATCAGTTTTAGGACTGTCAGATACAGTCACTCAATTATCAGTCATGTTTTATTATTATTAAACTCATGTTATTAGTATTCGGACTTAGTAATCATGTTATCACGATCTCAATTATAGTTATTATGTACTCTCACATTCATGATTAGTTAGACAGTCAGTATTATTAATGCATATGAACCCCATGCATTCAGCCTACCTCACATGCATACCAGTACATTCAACCGTACTGTTGTATTTGTGCTATGGTGTTTTATTCAATTCCATAGGTTCAAAAGCACGAGCTTTAGAGCACCAGTAGCATTTCAGTTTTGGCAATTAGAGTTAGCAGTGAGTGCTCATCCTTCGAGGACATGTCATTATTTTATTTCTTTATTACTTAGTTTATTTCAGTAGTTGGAGTTAGTTGGGGACATGTCCCATCAACTCCTTATTCAGACAGTTAGAGGCTTTTTAGACTATCATATTCAGATAGTTTATTTCAGTTATTTTAGGTATTCCATACCCCATCCAGATGTTATGTTTTTATCAGTTTTATAGATTTGAACCTTTTAGCCTATCATCCTTATTATTTTGTATTTATATGATATATTATGCAGTGTTCAGGTACAGATATCAATCATGAGTTAGCTTGTGGTCCTTCGGGGTCATGAGCATCGTGTAGCATTTTGGGTACTAGATTCGGGGTATTACATGATTTATTTACCCATTATTTATGGACGAACGATCCTGAGTGGGGGAGAATGAAACACCCAAGAATATGTTCTTGCAAAATCTTTAGTTGATTGGTAGTGATCATGGTATGTGTGTTGTGTTGCATCTTTGTAATGTGTTGTTTATAACTTATGTAAGGATTTAATTGATGTATATTAAGGTGATATCTTGTATCTTTACTTACCTATCGAAGTGGAAGAGTTGAAGAACCTATACCTTGGAACCATTGAGAAAACATCAACTTTTGATGCCTCTAGAGTGGATAAGGTTGGGGGTGCTTGAGTCGTACCCTAGGTCACGACTCATACCCACCATGACCTTACCTTTTGCATCCTAAGCATTATATTAAGGTAACATATTACCATCCATATGAAAAGGTTATTCCTTGGTCATAACCAAGCTTACAAGTCATATACTAGCCAACTATATAGAGTAAAGTCTCAAACCTAGAGTGAAATATTTTGATCACAAATTGAGATCGCGATTGGAGAGTAATTCATACCCTTGGTTAAGACTAAAAGTTCCCTTTTAATACCCACAACATTGTGGTTGACCTATGATAATGTAGGGTATTAGTTAGGGTACCACTCGACCCTAGGTTACGATTACAAAGTGAACCATGAGTGGGAGTCGTACCACTGCATGTTTGTGTTTTCCATCTTTTAACCAAGGACCTTTTGATCATTTTCCATGCCTAAAACCCTAAAACCTATGACTATATAAGTCATATTATCCTCCTAAGTCCTAATTTTACAATACTTAAACATCCTAAACACTTTAAAGTCTCTTGGAAACAAGACTAGAGGCTAGGGCTTGAAGGTGTTCATCTTATGGCAAGAAGGAGTCAAGATTATTGGTGAGTCATATTTTTTAAGGCATGTATCTCTTCCAATCTTTAAATAACTCTAAAACCCATGTATTTCACACTTTAATTAGTAAGTGTACATGGTAGTTTTTAATCAAATTAAAAGGGTTTTGAAACCTAATAATGAATGATGATGATTCTTGTATATACTTGTGTTAATACATGTATTTAATGAAAGATTGCATATGTAAGTGATTTTTTTACGTTTTTTAACATAAGGTTCTTTATAAACCCTAGTGTTGATAATTTATACCATGAAAATGACCTTTTTATAAGTATGCACAAAAGATGTTTGTTAAAATGTCTGAGTGAAATGACTAGTTGCATATTGATAATGTGTTGATCTAGGGAAATGGCCTAAGTGACTATGAATGATTTTTGAATGACCTTGTGAAGGTATTATGAACCATGTATTATGAAATTGGTAATCTTGTTGGTTTATGGCTAATGAAAGGGTAAATCCCTAGACATAAAAATGAACTTGAATTGTGTATGAAACCAAGTGAGGTGAAAATGTGATAGAATGTCATTAATAATAAGTGAATGGCTTGTGTGGGTATTGAGGACCACGAATTGAATTGTATGATGATTTGAATAAAGGCATTGGCCAATTAAGATATTTGAGCAATGAAAGCTCCCATAGGGACCATATGGTCATGTATAATGTTTAATTGGCTAAGTGAGCTAAAGCCCTAAATGTGATATGAATTATATGAACATAAGTGCATGAACCAATGGGTCAAGAGTTCAAATGTCGACTAATAATGGTGAGTGATTTGAGTTCCTTGTTTAATGAAATGACTAGTGATTTGAGTTCCTAGTCCAATGAACAATGGGTGATTCGAGTTCCTCGTCTAATGACACAGCTAGTGATTCGAGTTCCTAGACCGGTGATATGGCTAGCGATTCAAGTTCCTAGTTCAAAGAGATCTCTTGAGGTTAGAATACCTCATCAAATAAGATGGATAGTGATTCAAGTTCCTAGACCGATGATAAGACTAGTAATTTGAGTTCCTAGTTTGATGAAATGAGACAGCTAGTGATTCAAGTTCCTAGACCGGTGAAACAACTAGTGATTTGAGTTCCTATACTGGTGAAACAACTAGCGATTCGAGTTCTAAGTTTTATGAAATGGCAATGAGATTGACCTAATGGGCTAACTCGGTTAGAAACTTTTCACTCCATGCATTATGAATGAATAATTTGGGAATGAATGTTAAATCTTATAACCATTTTGGTTTAATATTAACATGTTGTGTATATCCATGCATATGAGTAAGAACGTTGATGTACCTTGAACTCTTGTGTAGCATGTGAAGTGCCTATGTATAAGGATTAGTACATGTACAAGAATAATAATATATATATATATATATATATTGTCTTATTGTTAATGATGATGTTATTTTATCCTTACCCTTGAGTTACATGCAAGCATTCCAACCGCTAACCATCTTTAGATGCTACGTCCCCATGCGATGTAGGCGCCGGAGTATCTTCTTCTTTTCCCCTGCATTGACTTGTAGATTGAGGCGGTTCGTGCTTGACTTAAATTAGTGAGCTTCCTTACTTCAGAAGGCATCATATCCTAGTCTCTATCTTTAGACTTAGTCTCTTTAAGACTTGAGTTGGCTATAGTCGGGGCCTTGTCCTGACATATACATTTATTGACTTCAACTTTGTATAGAGGTATTGTGAACAACTGTGAACTTGGACGTAGTTATCGTAATGATTATAATGTTGACTTATGTTATTTCTGCTATTCTGATATGTGAGTTGGATTTCCTCTGACTCCTATGGTATGTTGAGACGATTAGGTTAGGTTATCAGGGCGACCTTCGATTCATGTGAGCTTGAGGTGCCCATACAACATGGCCTGAAGTTTGGGTCATGTCAAAAAAGGGACTTACAGAAAGAAACACACAAAAAAAGAAAAAACTAGAGGAAAAGTTAAGAGTCCAACCCAACAGAGAGGAAACAAAAAGAGAAAAGGAAAGAAACATAGGGAGAAAAATACACACAAAAAAGGAACAAAAAACTTGGAAGAGAAGACATAAGAAAGAGGGAGAAAAACATAGAATAAAAGCTGAAAAATCAAAGTGAAAAACATAGGAAAAAGAATGGAAAAAGACCGACGAGTTGAGTTTGAATTTCTATTTCGAGTTTCCGATGAAGGTCTTATTGTTTCTACTTTAGCTATTCTACCACCCAGGTTCTTATTCGATTTATTTATTCATAATAATTTTTTTATGAAATTAAAGCATGAATGAAGTTATTTCAATGACTTTTTTAATATTATTTAGTGTGAGTAGTTTATTATTTCTATGTAGTTTGCTCAATGTCTTTATTTATAACTTATTTGTCATTTCGAAATGATGTTAATTAGATTTATTTTAAATTTTAAGTGAGATAATTATTAAAATTATTAGTGTTTAAAGATGTAAAATTATGTCAGTTGACATGTAATTAGTGTGTAGTTGTGTTATAAACCACAAATTATGACCCATGCATCACCTATAGCACACTCTCTATAACTGTACTTTTCCTTCTTTTATTCGAAAAAAAGTCTTTAGTTTTCTTTGTACATAAAGAAGTTATTGGTTTGGAGTATTTTTCAGAGCAACCCCATTTATCTATTTTCCTTTTACTATGTCTTCGTGATTACTAGAAATTGAAAGAGGGGTTAAAAGCTCACAAAAGAACAATCTTACATCTTTCACTTTTAGTTTTTCAACATGAGCCTCTACTAATCCAAAGACAATCTAAGTCGGTACATACCTCCAGTGATAGCCAAAAACAAAGAGTCCAAAGGAAAATAGTCTATGATGTAAACTAATTCAATAAGTAATAGGTCTTTCAGAAGAAGGAGGCTCAGCACTTCAAGATGACTCATGAGCAACCCAGAAAGGACCTATCACTGTGCTAGAGAAGTAGAACTATCTCTTTTTCCAGCATCGCATGGGGATACAGCATTCACAGATGATTAGTGGGATGAGCACTAGCATGCAACTCCGAAAAGGAATAAAATAATGTCAAGTCAAAACCACATTAAAATCTATATGCACACAGTTTACATACATACATATATTATACCATATTATAAGAGAGGACCTCCTCTTTTCGTTGTTCTCACAGGGTTATTTTTGACATTTTCAAAGTTTTTCTTTGTTAAGTTAATCACCATTCACCATTTTGATTCATTACAAAAAGGTCAACAACCATTAGGTAACGTTGCCTCGTGTCTCCAATGAATACAAAACAACTTATCTAAAATTTTGGGATCCATTAATTGTTTGTGTCCACCTCACTACACATGAATTTCTACTTGCCACATGGTTGTTCGACCAACAAAACAGTGAAAATAGGAGTACTCCCTTACTCCTATGTTTATTTTTATAATTTACTTTCTCCATTCCATATTAGTTAACCATTTTATTAAAAATAATTATTTTATATTAATTTTCTATTATACTAAATCAAGAAAGCATGATTAAATTTATATTATATTATCCTTGTAGTTAATTCATTCTGAAAGTATTCACATTTGTTTATAAAGTTTTCAAGAAGTTTTTTATGGTGTGAATTCATAAAAGAAAAACTTAACAAAATATACTATATTTAGAAAACTTTTATCATTTATAACTGTATAATTTTAATATATGCATAATCTTACTATCTAATAAGAGGGAAAGGCCAGAGAAGCAGGCAACTCTCCGTCAACATGCCTGCTTCATCAGCTACTTGCTCCATGATTTTACTATATCATCTCTAATTAATTATTATAAGTCATTTATGTAATAAAAAATTAATAATATTTAATAAAAAATAAATTATATATTTTTATTTTTTAATAAATAAATAAATATATATATATATAATTTTACGAAGATTCATTAATCTGATAAATTAATAACAGTTAATAACTAATTATTCTTTGATGACAATATTTTCACTTCAAACATGAGTCTACTTTTTAAAAATTTAAAATTATTGATTTTTTATTTTTGAAAAATTTAAACTTATGGACCATTGTTTGTATTAAAGAATAGAAATCATAACATGTAATTTCATGCCAACATTATACAATATGATGAGATCTTGAAATTTTGGTAGTCCTCTCAAGGACTCTTTTGATATTTTAACTTTTTCGTAAAATGAAATTATCACGCATGACAATTAATAGTGTCTTTTTATTACATATTTTTATTTTCACACTTATTCTTTTTGCTAAAATTATTCTATTTTGATTTTTATAATTGTTTTTTGTCTTGCCACTTGTTAGATGATTATTTAGTTAAACCTTCCTTCATCTTAAATCAACAATCACTTTAACTCAAAAAATATTCAAGCTAACTTTTAATACAAAATAAAATTTGTAATGATTTTCAACTACAACCTCATATATAGTTCTTTTTAATATATTTAATTCTCAAAATATATAATTAAAATGGGACGAATAGAGTACTCTTGTAAGGGCATGAAAAAATTAACATGATAATTAATGGATCGAATTGAGTAATATTTTTGTAGGGTTTAATTATCATTTAATATCCTTATAGATTATTTTTTAGTTAATTAATATAAAGGCTCTAAATTAAGGTTATAATTATTATAGTATAAACTTAAAATCATTGATTTTGTGTTAGATGATTCTATAGATGAAAAAAATATTTTTAAAAAACTATTGTCACTAAAATTATGGGCGAAGTTAAAACTCAATAAATACCAAAATAAATTTATTTTTAGCTATAACTAAGAAATTACTTACTAGCAAATTTATAAAAATATCAATATTTCTTCTATCTATAATCTTCATCGAAGCAAAATTATTAAATATTTTAAATCATGTCATTATTTAATATATCAAGTTACTTATAGCCTTTTAATATATTCTAATTCTCTCATAATACTTTCTTCTTTACAAATAATATTTTATTTAAATTATTCAGTTATGTGATTTATATATTTAATAAATATGAAAACTTATTAACGTCTTGTTTAACATATCATTAGATTATACCGATTATAATATAAATAATAGTTTTAAATTAAAATTATTACTTTTTATACTTTGAGTTTGGGCCCAGGCTTAGCACGGGCCTCATAAAAGTAGTATGTATATATATGTGTGTGTGTGTGTGTGTATATATATATATATAAATATGTATATTATATATATGATACATATATATATGCATATATATGTATACATATATATAATATACATATATACATATATATATACACATATATATACATATATATATACACATATATATACATATATATATACATATATATACATACATATATACATACATATATATATATATAACATGATGTGATAGGGAACAAATCTTAGCATGAATTAAAATATTAGTCTGGACTACGTAGCTCAACCATCATAAGCAGGCACCCACGGGCTATATGGGTTTCAACTCTCCTGCTGAAAGAGCCCCAGTGCGTGTTACCTGTAATGCCTCAAAAATAGGTCTCGAATCATTACACGATGCTCTGAACTACAAGTACTCCCGAGCTAACCCTGAAAGCCTATTTTTCATTCTGAATCTCAAGTAAAGAAAATATAAGCAAGCAGAATACTAAAATAATGAAATACTATATAAACTGGACTGAGTTTAAAAGAACATAATGTTTGAAAGTACTTAACCAGGAAATCTGAACAACCAACACTATAAAACTGAAATGTATCTAATAGTCGAACAAGCCTCTAACACTACTAACTAGAAGTCGCTAGGATAGACCCCCAGCTGACTCGAACTGATTGAAAGCAACTAAATAAAATACTCTATAAAACTAGAAATCTGAATAACTGGTCCAAGAACTATGAGGAATCACCAACTATCGGGATGTAGATAGAGATGCTCGTGGTCAATCACGCTATTGGAACTGAGCACCTGAACCTATATTATTAAACAATGTAGCACATAGACGTATATGTGGATCAGTACTTTTGAAATGTATTGAGCATATAAAGGTGAATGCATAAGTAAAAACAGTAATGCAATGTTCAAACAAACTTTCAAGAATGCATGCTAAGTGTAAGTGACTCACCTTGGCTTGAATAATAAAACTTTCAAATCACAAATCATGAGTAGCGAAGAATAAAAGTAATTCTTGTGATCCACCACACTTTGTTCTATAAAGCTGTACTCTTATTCAAATTTCAAACCATACAGGCTCAGTAGAAAAGGGCTCACCTTTATCATATAAAAACTAAAAGCTGAAATTTGATAACTAACGTCTTTTGCAAGACAATATCTGAGTAAATCTATGAGCCTTTACAGTTAGTTTCTGAAATTGTTCTGTCATTCTATTTTAAGACTTGGGAACTTTGGGAGATTCTTCTAACCGACATAAACTATATGAGCCTTTATGGAGTCCAACGAATTTTTCCCCTAAGGGGGAAACCTCACGTTAGGGAGAGGTGTTATACTCTGGCCAAGGAGTATAACCTTCTCTTAAGTGATCACTGACTTAGTCCACTATGAGCACTTAATCTTAATCCTACGGTGGAATGTAGTTCTGGGGCATAAGACCTTGGAAACATACCCAACTCGGTGCTAAATACTACTCCCATTCTTTTTCTCAGAACTTCAGGAAATCCACCTAAAAATAGCACATAGGTTTGTAATGAAAACCAATTATGCTTATCTTTCTTTGAATCTCAAACTATATGAACAATGTGGATTCTGTATCTTATCTTAGGATCAAAAGATCAAATTTCTTTCTTAAATCTTGGTAAACAATTTATAAAAGAGACTCAAAATCATAATCTTGTTGAAATATCCATACTTAAACTTAGGGCTTAAAAACCCATACTTTAAACTCATACAAATTCATAGAAAAATGTCATACTCAATATACTTCTTGAAATACTTCAACAATATCAAAGTAATGAAATCAAAATCACAATATTATGCTTAAAACTTAATTAGAGATCTGTAAAATCATATTACAAGCACAAGGATGTGAAAATAGACATGTAATTCAACATTTAAATCACTTGTAACATCATAATCTTCAAATAATGATAAATGGGTATGAACCCTAGTTGCTAGTCATGTTAATTAAACTTTAAAAATCTAGTTTTGGTTAAAAGGATGAAAGGAATATCTTTGTTTATAACCCCGCATACCTTATTTGATTAGTTTGGTGTAGAAGTTTGAACTTTGAATCTCTAATGATATTCTTGAAGTTTCTTCTTAAAGTTCTTGAACCCGAACACTTTAATTCTTGGATATCCAGAAGAAAGAATGGTGAAACTTTAGATTTATTAGAGTTAAAGTTGAAACTTTAGGATTTCTTGGAGAGAAAATTTGGTGAGGAATGAGTATACTTTGCTTAGAATAGAGTTAAATCTTCTGTTTCACAATTTGAGGCCTTGGGTAAAACTCTAAACTGCTCTTTAAAAATAAACCTTTTCTGCAAAATCTCGTCTGGGACCAACGACGCATCGCGTCGAAGGAATCAACACAATAGACATTACGTCACACCAGTAACAATGAGGTTCTATTTTTGAAATCCAAACATGTCCCATCCCTTGTCCAAAAAATCTGAAATTTCCCCAAGACATCCCCCTTACACCCCTGAACATGCGTCAACTCAAAAACCATCATCTCGGAGCCTGAAGGTTAACTTAAAAATCCTCAAAGCTGAGAGGTCAAAAATAAGACTAAGTCCCCAACACTTGGTTTTATTTTTAGGTTCCAAGTGTCTCAAGAAAGTACTAAGGGCTGAGCTAAACTAATAACTTATGGGGTATCACAATATTTCCCCCTTGGGAAACATTCATCCTCGAATGAGACTAGCTAGGCTAAGAATACTAAGGGACTAAGATTATGTTCTAATTTTGCATTATTGAAAACATGATTTACATGATTGAACTGATTCATGAATGCATGAAGTGACATGAATAAGATGATATACAGCTGGACTGAGAATGGAAAAGAGGAAACTTGGGGAAACTTATTACCTTAAACTGAGTCTGAACTTGCGGAGAAAAAGTGAGGTTACTTGTCTTGCATATCTACTTTTGCTTCCCAAGTGGCGCTCTCAACGGACTAATTCCACCAAAGAAATTTGACCAAGGGAACTTCTTTGTTCCTTAGTCTACAAATCTAGTAATCTACAATCTTAACTGGAAGTTCTTCGTATAAAAGGCTATCTCGAATATCTGAGCCCTCTAGAGGTACTACAATAGCTGGATCATCAATGTACTTCTTTGACAAGGATACATGGAACACTGGGTTAATGGAAGACAAATCTGCAGGCAAGTCGAGTTCATATATAACCTTCCCAACACGACTCAAATTCTATAAGGCCTAACATATTGGGGACTAAGCTTCCCCTTTTTACCAAATGTCTTCACCCCCTTCATGGGTGAAACTTTTAGATAAACTAAGTCATCAACTTTAAACTCAAGATCCCTTCTCCTCACATCTGCATAAGATTTCTGTCAACTCTAAGTTATTTTTAGCCTTTCTCAAATCAACTGGACTTTCTTCATGGCTTCAAACACCTGGTTTGGACCAACCAAAGCGGTCTCACCCACTTTAAACCAACCTATAGGTGACCTATATCTACTCCGATAAAGATCCTCAAACGGGCCTATCCAAATACTAGAACGGTGACTGTTATTATAGGCGAACTCAATCAATGAAAAATGATCTTCCCAACTACCCTTAAAGTCCATAATGCATGCCCTTAATATATTCTCTAGGGTTTGAATGGTCCTCTCTACCTGACCATCTATCTGAGGGTGAAAATCTGAACTGAAATGAACTTGGGTACCAAGACCCTTCTAAAAGGATTTCCAAAACTGAGAGGTAAAATGAGTACTCCTATCCGAAATAATGAAAAAAGAACTTCGTCCAATCTAACCAACTCTCTAATATACAGCTTAGAATAATATTCGGTTGAGTAGGACATGTGAACTGGTAAGAAATGGGATGATTTGGTCAACCTGTCAACAATAACCCGAATCAAATCATGTTGATGACGCAAATAAAGTAACCCTGTCACAAAGACCATGTTCACCTCTTCCCACTTCTAAGTGGGAATACTAGATTCCTACAATATTCCCTTAGGACTTTAGTGATTCGCCTTAACCTATTGACAAGTAGCTCACTTGGCCACAAATTCTGTAATATCTTTCTTTATACCACTCCACCAATAGACTTCCTGCAAATTGTAGTACATCTTGGTGGCTCCTAGGTGAATGGAGTAATGTGCACCATACACTTCTCCCATAATTTGCTGCCTTAAACATCAACGCATGGCACACATAATCTACTCAGGCACCTCAACACGCTATCTCCCCCTTGAGAGAAAACCTCTACCTTCTAATCTCCAACTGACTTCTTTAGCTTAACCAAACTGGAGTCCTTATCTTGTTTCTCCTTCACCTCAAAAACTAAAGAAGATTTTGAACTACTCTGAACCCAAACATTCGCCTTTACTAAGTCAATAAAATGAGTACCTAGTCTAGATAACCGATGAACTTCCCTTACTAACTCTTTCTTATTGTTTTGCACATGAGCAACACTACTCAAAGAAATTCTACTAAGGGTGTCTGACACAACATTGGCCTTTCTCAGATGATACAAGACACTTACCTCGTAGTCTTTTAATAATTCTAACCATCTTCTCTGATGGTGATTTAACTCTCTTTACAAAAATACATATTGCAAGATTTTGTGGTCCGTGAACACATCAACATGCACCTTATATAGATAGTGCCTCCAAATTTTCAAGAAAAATACAACAGCAGCTAACTCAAGATCGTGGGTAAGATAGTTTTTTTCATGAGTCTTAAGCTATCTAGAGGCATAGGCTATGACGATAGTTTTTTTCATGAGTCTTAAGCTATCTAGAGGCATAGGCTATGACCTTACCTATCTCCATCAAAACACAACCCAAAAAAACTCTATAAGAATCACAATAAATAATAAATCCATATATACCATCAGGTAATGCTAAAACTAGGCTGAAGTGAGTCAAGCCTTCAACTCCTGAAAGCTTTTCTCATAGGAATCTTACCACTTAAACTTAACTTTCTTTTGAGTCAATATAAATATGGGAGATCTAATAGATGAAAACCCCTCAACAAACCATCAATAATAGGCAGCTAAACCCAAAATACTCCTGATGTCTGATGGAGAGATAGGTATAGGACATTTTCTCACTGCTTTGGTATTTTGAGGATCAACTCTAATTCTATCATCAAAAATAATATGATTGAGGAAAGATATAGACCTTAGCCAAAATTCACACTTGATGAATTTGGCGAAAAACTGGTGGTCTCTAAGAGTTTGCAACAAGATTCTAAGATGGTCTACATGCTCATCCTCACTACGAGAATAAACAAGGATATCATCAGTAAAGACTATGATAAATATGTTGAGGTACTATTTGAACACTTGATTCATCAGGTCCATGAAGGCTGCTGGGGCACTTGTTAGTCTGAAGGACATGACTAGAAACTCAAAGTGGTCATAACGAGTTCTGAAATCTGTCCTTAGAATATCATATTTCCTTACTTTAAACTGGTGATAGCCGGATCTAAGGTCTATCTTAGAGAAGTAACTTACTATACTACCCCGCACTTTCCTAGCTTAGTTTAGCCCTTAGTACGTGTTCATAGCACTTAGAACCTGAAAATAAAGTTAAGTGTTGAGGTGTTTAGTCATTTTTTACTCCCTTGAAACTTCAAAGATTTTTAAGATGTCCATCGGGGCCTCGAGACAATGAGATTTGAGTTAAATTATATTCAGGGGTGTAAGTAGTAGGTCTCGGGTAAGTTTTGGATTCCTCAAACAAAGTTTGGATCGTATTTGGATTGTCAAGGCAGCAACTCACCACGATTAGGCCGCATCATGGTAAGTATCGCAGTTAGGGAGTCACCGCGTGCAGTGAAAGGTGAAAAGGCAATGGTTAATTTCCAGAAGGCCACCGCGATTGCACCACATCACGGTGGAATTAGCGATGAGGGGCTCACCGTGTCACAGTTATGCCCAAATCGGCATTCATCAAAATCCAATGAGTCACCATGATTGTACCATGTCGTGATGGGTATCACGATAACCCACTCATCACATTATAGTGAAGACTTAATTCTAAGGTTTAAATCCAAGGGATAATTTAGTCTTTTCCCAAGCCTCCAAATCATGATAAACAAAAGATTTAACCTATTCTAAGCATAATATATGCACTTTTCATCAAAATTCTCTCAAAGAAAACCCTAGGCTTCAATTTCATAATTCAAGAAACTCTAAAATTCACCATTCTTTTTCCAAGATAATCTAAAATTCAAGGTTCCCAATTGAAGATCTTCAAGAAACAATCTTCAAGAGAATGAATAGGAATTCAAAGTCAAGTTTCTTCATCTATTTCATCTATTAAGGTATGTGGGGTTATGAACAAGGGTGTTCCTTTTACCCTTATGCCCAAAACTAGTTTTTAATGATGATTTACATGAATACACATGAATTTCAATTTAGGGTTCATACCCATTGATCATTATTTGAAGATTATGATATTACAAGTGACTTGAATGATGAATTGCATCTCTATTATTACATGTCAATATATTTGGCTTGTTTTACATATATTGAGAATTTAAATTGCATTGTCTTGACGAGAATTGTTAAAGAAATTTCAAGATCATATATATCAAGCATGATCATTGTGATGATTTGAGATGAGTTAAAGCATGGGTTATTAAGCCCTAGTTTGAATATTGCTATTTCAATGAGATTGTGCTTATAAGCACCCTATGATTAGTTTATATTCAGTTTTTGAATCAAGATTCGATCGTTTGATCCTCAGCTAAGATATGGAATCCACTTTAAAGTTTTGATAACAGTTTGACTACATATTAGTTTGATTGCAGTTAAAATAGATAAATGGATAACTGGTTTTCATTACAAACTCTTATGCTAGTTTTAAAGTGGATTTCCTACAGAATGAGCACACAGATTAAAGGTAGTAATATTTAGCATCGAGCAAGAAGTGTGGGTTTAGAGCATCCTACTTCCCCAGAACCATGAGCCAATGTAGGTGCAGATTTAGATTATTCCATTTCTATATTGATGACAGTTACCAATATGATCACATAGCTCAGGTTATACTTCTTGGCAAGAGTATGATACCTCTCCCCAACGTGAGGTTTTTCCCTTAGGGGAACTAAACATTGGACTCCGTGTCAGCTCACACAATTTATGTTGGTTAGAAGAACCTCCCTATAGAAAAGAGTAACCCTACATCCTAGCAAAAATTAATAACATAAAAGTTTTAGAAACCAAGTGTGAAAGCTCACAATTCCATTTAGACATTATTATACATCAGATATTAGTCATGATATTTCAGTTTTTAGTTTTCAGATATAAAAGTGATTCTGTTCTACACTAGCTTGCATGATTTAAAGATAGAATACAAGTACAACTTTTAGAACTAAATGTGATGACTCACAAGATTTATACTGTATGGTTCCTTATTTATGATATATGATTTTCAGCTTTTGGTTATTCAAGCTAATGTGAGTCATTACATTTAGCATACATTCTTTCATTAACTATTATGAACTTGAGATATTATTTTATTTATGCATTCACCCCCACATGCTTAGTACATTCCAAAAGTACTGATCAACATATATATCTATGTGCTACATTGTTTAATAATGTAGATTTAGGTGTTCAGTTTCAGCAGTGTGAGTGATTTCGAGCATCTCCATCCAAATCCCGATAGTTGGTGAGTCCTCATAGTTTGGGGACCCAGTTATTCAATTTTTCATCTTATTAAAGTAGTTTGATTAAGTGTTTTCAGTTAGTTTGAGTCAGTTGGGGGTTTGTCCCAGTGACTCTCTAGTTAGTAGTGTTAGAGGCTTGTCCGACTATCAGATATATTCAGGTTGATAATGTTGGTTGTTCAAATTTCTTAGTTAAATATTTTTCCGACATAGTGTTCATTTAAACTAATTTTAGATTCATTATTTCAGTAATAATTGCTTGCTTAAACCTCTTTAATATGAGTTTTAGATTTAGCAGAAGGCTTATAGGGTTAGCTTGAGACTACTAGTAGTCTTGAGCACCGTATGACATTTCGGGACCCATTTTGGGGTATTACAAACTTGGTATCAGAGCCTAATGTTTTGAAGATTCCTAGAGAGTCAAACAAGCCACGTTACTTAGAGTCTTGATCACGGGTATAAAGTACGCCACATTTAGGAGCAAGAGGCTAGGGATGTTTTAGGAAATCATTCTTTTCTTTCATGATCCATCGTGCTTATGGCTATCTCTATCTGCTTTTAACTAATGCTCTGACGTGATAGAATATGCCTCCCCACAGATCTAATACCCGCAGAAATAATAACCAACCACTTCAGCCTGTTGATCCTCTGAATGAAAATATGTCTCATGCTGAATTCTAGGATGCCTTTCAGGCATTGGCCCAAGCTATGACTGCTAATGTTCAAGGCAACCATGAGGCAGCAGTACCATATCAATGAGATGGTGATTTAGCTACAACTAGACTTCGTGATTTTATAAAGATGAATCCGCCTGAATTTTTTGGGTCAAAGGTAGGTGAGGACCTACAATTGTATCATGATGAGATGAAAAAAATCACCCAATTTATGTATATTACTGAAGAGGAGAGTGTATAATTAGCATTCTACAGGCTGAAGGATATTGCTTATGATTGGGTGGTAATGTGAAAGAAAGGTATGGGTGAAAATGCAGCTCCTATAAGTTGGCAGGTCTTTCAAAATGTGTTTCTGGACAGGTTCTTTCTGTTTGAGTTGTGAGAACCAAAGATTGAGGAGTTAATAAACCTAAGGTAGGGATAGATGATAGTGAAAAAGTACTACCTTAAGTTCAATCAGTTATCTAAGTATGCTCCTGACTTGATAGCTGACCCAATGTCTAGTATGAGTAAGTTTGTTATCGGAGTGTCTGGTTTTGTAGTCAAGGAGTGTAAGACTTCCATACTTATTGGGGATATGGATCTTGCTAGATTGATGACTCATGCCCAATCGATTTAGGCAGAAAAGTTAAAGGGGAGAGATAGAGGAAATAAGAAGGCAAGAACTGGGCAGTTTGAGTATGGCCAATCAAGATTTGCTGGGGAAAATCATTTGCAATTTTAAGGTTGCACGTCTTTGCTGATGCTATCTTCATCCAGTACTTTTACACCTAAAACTAAGCAGGGACAGTGGGGTAGGACTTTTATGTCTCAGTCTCAGAATAGTATGGGTGGGAAGCCTAGTTATCTGACATATGCTAAGTGTGGTAAGAATTATACCAGCGAGTGTTTGTTGGGACAAAAAGGTTGTTTTAGATGTGGAAAGTTGGGTCATGGAATCAAAGAGTGCCCGTATGCTAAGCAAGGAAACAGGGATGTTCGTCCCCATACTCAGGATACTAGCACACCAGCTTCTCTGGGTCACCCAGCGCCTCCTCAAGGTGCATCATCCTGTACCAGTGGCGGTCAGTTCCAGAATCGATTCTATTCTTTATCATCCTTCAGGGAGCAGGAGAGTTCAGAAGGTATGCTTCGTGTCTTTCATCTTGATGTTATGTGTTGCCAGACCGGGGTCAAATCTCTCTTATGTGACTCTATTGGTTGTGGTAAATTTTGGAGTAGATTTTAAAAAGCTTTTGAAGCCCTTCTTAGCTTCTACCCTAGTGGGTGAGTCAGTTGTTTACAAACAGATCTATAGAAAGTTTCCTATCATTGTCCTTTATAAGATCATATTAGCTAATTTAATAGAGTTAGATATGGTAGACTTTGACCTTATTCTGGGCATGGATTGTCTTCATTCCTATAATGTATCTACAGATTTTTGCACTCGAGTAGTGAAGTTTCAGTTTCCAAATGAGCTAGTCTTGGAGTGGAAAGGGAATTCTGTATCTCCAAAGAGTCATTTCATATCTTATATGAAGGCCAAAAAGTTGATCAACTTCAGGGTGTAAGTTACTTCTCTAAGATAGACCTTAGATCCGGCTATCACCAAATTAGAGTAAGGGAATGTGATATTCCGAAGACAGCTTTTAGAACCCGTTATGCTCATTTTTGAATTCCTAGTCATGTCTTTCGGGCTAATAAATAATCCAGCAGCCTTCATGGATTCGATGAACCGAGTTTTCAAATAGTACCTAGACACGTTTGTCATAGTCCTTATCAATGATATCATTGTCTATTCTCGTAGTGAGGATGACCATGCAAACTACCTTAGAATTATGTTGCAGACTTTTAGAGACCACCAGTTGTTCGCCAAATTCAACAAGTGTGAATTCATTCTTAGATCAGTAGCTTTTCTCAGTCATATTATTTTCGATAATGGCATTAGAGTGGATCCCCGAAAGACCAAAGTAGTGAGAAACTAGCCTAAACCCATTTATCCATCAGACATCAGTAGTTTCTTGGGTTTAGCTAGCTATTATAGATGGTTTGTTGAGGGGTTTTCATCCATTGCATCCCCTATGTCCAGATTGACTCAGAAGAAAGTTAAGTTTCAGTGGTCAGATTATTGTGAGAAGAGTTTTCAGGAGTTGAAGGCTCAACTCACTTTAGCCCCAATCTTAGCACTACTTAATGGTACATAGGGATTCTTTGTCCATTATGATGCTTTTAGAGTTTATCTGGGTTGTGTTTTTATGCAGAGAGGTAAGGTCATAGCCTATGCCTCTAGACAGCTTAAGCCTCACGAAAAGAACTATCCTACTCATGATCTTTAATTAGTTGTTGTTGTGTTTTCTTTGAAAATCTAGAGGCACTATATTTATGGGGTGCATGTTGATGTATTTATGGACCATAAAAGTCTACAGTATGTGTTTACGCAGAGAGAGTTAAATCATCGTTAGATAAGGTGGTTAAAATTGTTGAAAGATTATGACATAACTGTTTTGTATCATCCGGGCAAGGCCAATGATGTGACAGATACCCTTAATAGACTGTCGATGGGTAGTGTTGCTCATGTAGAGGGTGATAAGAAAGAGATAGTTTGAGAAGTTCATCAGTTGGCTAGACTAGGTGTACGATTAGTTAATTCGACTAAGGGAAATGTTTAGGTCCAGAGTAGCACAGAATCTTCTTTAGTTTCAGAGGTGAAAGAGAAACAAGATAAGGATCCCAGCCTATTTAGGTTGAAGGAGTCAGACAGAGATCAGAAGATAGAGGTTTTCTCCCAAGAGGGAGATAGTTTGTTGAGATACAAGAGTAGATTGTGTGGGTCGTGCGTTGATGATTTGAGGCAGCAGATTATGGCAGAAATGCATGGTGCGCAGTTACTTCATTCACCCTAGTGCAACTAAGTGTTTTATTTGTCAACAAGTTAAGGTGCAACACCAAAGGCCTGGTGGCACCTTGTAGGATTTTATTATTCCCACCTGAAAGTAGGAAGAGGTAAACATGGATTTTGTAATAGGTTTACCTCGTTCACGTCGTCAACATGATTCAATTTGGGTTATTGTTGATAGATTGACCAAATCAGCCCATTTTCTGCCAGTTCACATATCCTACTCAGCCGAAGATTATGCTAAGTAGTATGTTAGAGAGTTGGTCAGATTGCATGGAGTTCTTTGTCTATTATTTCAAATAGGGGTATTCAGTTTACATCACACTTTTGGAAAGCCTTTCAGAAGGGTATTGGCACCCAAGTTCATCTCAGTTCATTTTTTCACCCTCAGACAGATGGTCAGGCAGATAGGACCATTCGGACTCTAGCGGATATATTGAGGGCATATGTTATTTACTTCAAGGGTAGTTGGGATGATCACCTCGAATTCGCCTACAATATTAGTTATCATGCTAGCATCCAACTGTTGAAGTACCCTTAGAAAGCACATATATTCAGGATAGTCTCTCTTATGAAGAAATCTTAGTTGGGATTCTTGATCACCAGATTCGTAGACTAAGAAACAAAGAAGTTTCCTTGGTCAAAGTTCTTTGGCGGAATCAATCTATTGAGGGCGCCATTTGGGCAGCAGAAGCAGACATGCGAACCAAGTACACTTATTTTTCGCTGCAAGTTCAAACTCAGTTTAAGGTAATAAGTTTCCTAAGATCACCACTTTTCATTCTAAGTTTCAGCTCTATATAGTCACTCTCTTAAAAATTCTTGCATTTGCAAATCAATTTAGTCATGCTTTCAGTTGTGCATACCAGTATAGTTTCAGTTCCTCAGTAACCTTATCATAATTAGTCTCATTCAAGGACGAATATTCCCAAGGGGTAGATAATGTAATACCCCACAGTTTCCTAGCTCAATCCAGCCCTTAGTACATGTTTATAGAACTTAGAACCTGAAAATAAAGTTAAGTGTTGAGGGGATTATTCATTTTTTACTCCCTTTGAACTTTGAAGATTTTTAAGTTGGCCTTCCGAACCACGAGACAATGATTTTTGAGTTAAATTATATTCAGGGGTGTAAGTAGTAGGTCTTGGGTAAGTTTCAGATTCCTTGGACAAAGTTTGGATCGCATTTGGTTTGGCAAGGAAATAACTCACCGCGATTAGGCCGCGTCGCGGTGAGTATCGTGGTTAGGGAGTTAACGCATCACTGTGAAGAATGAATAGGCAACGGCCAGTTTCCAGAAGGACATAACGATTGCACCGTGTTGCGGTCGAATTAGCGATGAGGGGCTCAACACATCGCGGTTATGCCCAAATCGGCAATTGCTAAAATCCAGTGAGCCACCGCGATTGTACCGCATCATGGTGGGTATCGAGATGACCCACTCATCACATCGCAGTGAAGATTTAATCGGCATTTTAGTTCTAAGTTTTAAATCCAAGGGGAAATTTAGTCTTTTCTCAAGCCCCCAAATCATGATAAACAAAAAATTTAACCTATTCTAAGCATAATATATGCACTTTTCATCAAAATTCTCTCAAAGAAAATCACGAGCTTCAATTTCATACTTCAAGAAACACCAAAATTCACCATTTTTTTTCCAAGATAATCCAAAATTCAAGGTTCCCAATTGAAGATCTTTAAGAAATAATCTTCAAGAGCACAAATAGGAATTCAAAGTCAAGTTTCTTCATCTATTTTATCTATTAAGGTATGTAGGGTTATGAACAAGGGTAATCCTTTCGCCATTGTGCCCAAAACTAGTTTTTAAAGATGTTTTACATGAATACACATGAATATTAATTTGGGGTTCATACCCAATGATCATTATTTGAAGATTATGATATTACAAGTGACTTGAATGATAAATTGAATACCTATTATTACATGTCCATATGTTTGGCTTGATTTACATATATTGAGAATTTAAATTGCATTGTCTTGACTAGAATTGTTAAAGAATTTCAAGATCATATTTATCAAGCGTGATCATTGTGATGATTTGACATGAATTAAAGCATGGGTTATTAAGACCTAGATTGTATATTGATATTTTAATGAGATTATGCTTTTAAGCACCCTATGATTAGTTTATATTCAGTTTTTGAATCAAGATTTTATCTTTTGATCCTCAGGTAAGATATGGAATCCACTTTATAGTTTTGATGACAGTTTGACCACAGATTAGTTTGATTACAATTTAAAATAGATAAATACACGACTAGTTTTCATTACACCCTTATGCTAGTTTTAAAGTGGATTATTTCCTACAGAATGAGCACACAGATTAAAGGTAGTAGTATTTAGCATCGAGTGAGAAGTATGGGTTTAGCGCAGCCTACTTCCCTAGAACTACGAGCCAAAGTAGGTGCAGATTTAGATTATTCCATTGCTATATTGATGACAGTTACCGATGTGATCACTTAGCTCAGGTTATACTTCTTAGCAAGAGTATGATACCTCTCCCAACGTGAGTTTTCCCCTTAGGGGAACTAAACATTGGACTCCATGTCAGCTCACACGATTTATGTTGGTTAGAAGAACCTTTCTATAGAAAAGAGTAACCCTACATCCTAGCAAAAATTAATAACATAAAATTTTTAGAAACCAAGTGTGAAGGCTCACAGTTCCATTTAGACATTATTATACATCAGATATTAGTCATGATATTTCAGTTTTTAGTTTTCAGATATAAAAGTGATTCTTTTCTACACTTAGCTTGCATGATTTAAAGATAGAATACAAGTACAACTTTTAGAACTAAATATGATGACTCACAAGATTTATACAGTATGGTTTCTTATTTATGATAGATGATTTTCAGCTTTTGGCTATTCAAGCCAATGTGAGTCATTACATTTAGCATACATTCTTTCATAAACTATTATGAACTTGAGATATTGTTTTATTTATGCATTCACCCCCGCATTCTTAGTACATTCCAACAGTACTGATCAACATATATGTCTATGTGCTATATTGTTTAATAATGTAGATTTAGGTGTTCATTTTCAGCAGTGTGAGTGATTTCGAGCATCTCCATCCAAATCCCGATAGTTGGTGAGTCCTCATAGTTTGGGCACCCAGTTATTCAATTTTCCAGCTTATTAAAGTAATTTGATTAAGTGTTTTTAGTTAGTTTGAGTCAGTTGGGGGTTTGTACTAGTGACTCTCTAGTTTGTAGTGTTAGAGGCTTGTCCGACTATCAGATATGTTTAGTTTGACAGTGTTGGTTGTTCAGATTTCCTAGTTAAATAATTTTCGGACACAGTTTTCATTTAAACTCATTTCAGATTCATTATTTCAGTAATAATTGCTTGCTGAAACCTCTTTAATATGAGTTTTAGATTTAGTAGAAAGCTTATAGGATTACCTTTAGACTACTTATAGTCTTGAGCACCGTGTGACATCTTGGGACCTATTTTTGGGTATTATACTTGCACTTTGGAGTTGGTCAAATAAGTCATCAATCCTAGGAAGAGGATATTTATTTTTGGTTGTGACTTTATTCAACTGATGGTAGTCGATGCAGATTGAGAGAGATCCATCTTTCTTATGCACAAATAGAACGGGAGCGCCCCATGGAGAGACATTAGGCCTTATGAAACCTTTATCTAAAAGTTATTTAAGCTACTCTTTTAACTCTTTAAGCTCGGTTGGAGCCATACGATAAGGAGGAATAGAGATAGGTTGAGTATCTGGAAAAAGATCAATACTGAATTTTATTTCTCTATCGGTAGGTACCCCTGGCAGATCTTCAGGAAAGACTTTAGGAAACTCATTGACTAAACGGACTGACTAAATTGTTGAAGCGTTAGACGTAGTGTCTTTGACATGAACTAAATGATAAATGAACCCTTTTGATATCAACTTTCTGGCTTTAAGACAAGATATGAAATGACTCTTGGGAGACACTGAAGTACCTTCCACTCAAAGACTAGCTCATCAAAAAACTGAAATTTCACTTTTCTAGTGCGACAATCTATAGAGCATAGCAGGAGTGGAGCCAATCTATACCCAGAATAATATTAAAATTGACCATGTCTAACTCTATAAGTTTGCTAATATAATCTTGTGAAGAATAGTAATAGGACACTTTTTATAGACTCGTTCGGTAACAACTGACTCTCCCACTGGGTGGAAATAAGAAGGGCTTAGAAAGATTTTCAGGACCTATTTCAAAATTCATCACAACTAATGGAATCACATAAGAGAGATTTGACCCTGGGCCTAACAATATATAAACATCAAGATGAAATACACGAGGCATACCAGTGACAACGTCTGGTGAACTCTCCTTCTCCTTATAGGATGATAAAGAATAGAACCAATTCTAGCACTGACCACCACCGGTATTGGATGGTGCGCCCTGGGGAGGGGTTGGGCGACCTAAAGGGGCTGATGCACTAGTAGCCTGAGTCTGAGGACAGACATCCCTACTTCCCTGCTTAACATACGGGCACTCTTTGGTCCCATGACCCAACTTACCACATCCATAACAACCTTTTTGTTCCGACAAACACTCACCAAGATGAATTTTACCACACTATGCACATGTTTCATAATTGGACCTTTCACCCATAATATTTTGAGATATGGACATAGAAGTTCTACCTCACTGCTCTTGCCTGGTGCTAGGCATTGGAGAACTGGATAAAGATAATGCTGGTATAGATGAGTGACTTTGAAACTATGAATAATTCCCACCTCCAAACCTCATTTGGCCATAGTTAAATTGCCTGGTCCTAGCCTTCTTATTTCCCCTCTCTCCCCCCCCCCCCCCCCCCCCCCCCTTCAACTTTTCTTACTCAATCTGTTGGGCATAAATCATCAGCATAGCAAGATCCATATCCCCAATAAGCATGGCAATCCTACATTCCTTGACTACCAAACCAGACACTCCCATAACAAACTTACTCATACTTGATCTAGGGTCAGCTATAAAGTTAGGAGCGTACTTAAACGGCTGATTGAACTTAAGGTAGTACTCTTTCAATATCATCGAGCACTGCCTCAGGTTCATGATCTCATCTATCTTAGCTTCTCTCATCTCACACGAAAAGAACCTATCTAGAAACGCATCCTGAAACACCTTCCAACTCATAGGTGCTGCATTCTCACCCCTAATATTCTTCCACATAACCACCTAATCACACGCAATAACCTTCAGCATGTAGGATGTCAATTCCATACTCTCCTCCTCAGTAACATGCATAACCTGGGTGATTTTTTTCACCTCATCAAGGTATAGCTGTAGGTCCTCACCTAATTTTGACCCAAGGAATTCAGGCATATTCATTCTCATAAATTCATGAAATTTTGTTGCATCTAAATCACCATTCTGCTAAAGTGGGACTGCAGCCTGATGGTTGCCCTGAACATTGGCAGTCTTGGCTTGGGCCAGCGCCTGATAGGCAGCCCAAAATTCAGCTTGGATACATTCCCATTCTGAGGGTCAGCGGGCTGGTGTGGCTGGTTATCATTTCTGTGTGCATTAGCTCAGCGAGGAGGCATATTCTGTTATGTAAGAGCACGTATTAAAATCCAATAGAGATAACTGAAACCAAGATAGAGCATGAAAGAAAAGGATGATTTCCTAAATCGTTCCATAGCCTCTTGCTCATAAATATGGCACGCTTCACACCCATGATCAAGACTCTACGTAGTGTGGCTTGTCTAACTCCCCAGGACTCTTTAAACCTTAGGCTCTGATACCAAGTTTGTAACACCCCAAAATAGGTCCCGGGTCGTCACACGGTGCTATAAACTAAAATTAGTCTCGAGCTAACCTTGAAATCCTGTTACTCATTCTGAATCTCAATTAAAGAAAATATAAGCATGCAGAACACTAAAATACTGAAATACTATCTGAACTGGAATGATTTTAAATAAACATAATGTTTGAAAGTTTTTAACCAGAAAATCTGAACAACTAACACTGTAAGACTGAAATGTATCTAATAGTCAGACAAGCCTCTAACACTACTAACTAGAGAGTCGTTGGAACAGAAGATAGATGAATCAAACTAAGTAAAAGCAACTAAATAAAATACTCTATAAAACTAGAAATCTAAATAACTGGGTCCTCGAATTTTAAGGACTCACCAACTGTAGGGATGAAGATAGAGATATTTGTGGTCAATCACGCTGCTGGAACTGAGCACCTGAACGTACATTATTAAATAATATAGCACATAGACGTATATGTGGATCAGTACATTTGGAATGTACTGAGCATATGAGGGTGAATCCATAAGTAAAAACAGTAATGCAATGTTCAAACAAACTTTCAAGAATTCGTGCTAAGTATAAGTGACTCACCTTCGCTTGAATAATAAAAATGTCAAATCACAAATCATGAGTTCTGAAGCCTAAAAGTAATTCTTATGAGCCACCACACTTGGTTCTATAAAGTGGTACTCTTATTCAAATTTTAAACCATACATACTCGGTGAAAAAGGGCTCACCTTAATAATATAAACACTAAAAGCTGAAATCTGATAACTAACATCTTTTCCAACACAATATCTAAGAAAATCTATGAGCCTTTACACTTAGTTTTTGAAACTATTCTGTCATTCTGTTTTAAGACTTAGGGACTTTGGAAGGTTCTTCTAACCGATATAAATCATTTGACCTATGGACGCATGCCCTATTCTACAGGTCCTAGCAAGCGATAGAGCATGCGATACACACTCTGGTCTAGAGGACTAGAGCATGTGACACACAATTTATCGCACGCTGCCAAAATTCCAGCTTCCAGCTCAATATTTTGAGGGCAAAGTAGTTATTTTTCCCACTCCTATATAAATCCAATAACATGTGATTCATCCTTTATTTCACCAAAACATACACTTTTCTCTCAAATACACTCAAGAACAAGTTAGGGTTTTCAATTGGGGATTCAATTTCAAGAAAATTCCACCATCAATCTTCATAGAATCAAGAACTAAGGTATGTTAAGTGTTGATTCATGGATTTCTTTCATCTATGAAGCCCAAGAATCCAATTGTAAATTATAAATTGTGATGTTTATGTTATGGCTTGATTATGATCATGTTGAATATATTGTATAATTCTCAAGTTGTAGTATTTAAGGTGTTTTCATGAATCTATGTTGGCATATGACTTAAAAACCTATCAATTGAGATGTTTGTGAAATTATGATGTATTAATTTGATGATTATGCTTATGTCCTAAGTTATGCATGCTAGGTGTTTGAAAAAATACCTAAGGGAATAGAAATTATGCCTTATGACTCAATAGAACCCAAATGATGAATCCATGCTTAACTCTTATGTTCAAATGACTCCCATGCTATTGTTATGCATTGTAATTATTTGATGGAATGCCCATTACACTAGAATTGAGAAAACCATGATATATTTGAATGCATTCCTCTACATGTACAAGATTATGAATATCAAGTGCCTCATGGTTTTCCCCAATGATTGTATTATGATTTGTAGATTATAATCCTATGTACAAGAAGTGTCATGTCTTGTCAGTTTCATGCTATCGGGTTTTGGGGGTACTTGTACCCGATAATTTAGCTATGTGCCTAGAGCCATGTGTCTGTTTTAAAGATACTCGCAGTCAAACCATGATCAATAGAATTCAGTCAGTCTCATGACTTAAGAAATCTCAGTAATCTCAATAATCTCAGTAATCTCTGTAATCTCAATAATCTCAGCCAGTTATTAGATATCAATAATATTCCATCAGTCAACGGAATTTAGTGAGCTTAATCCAGTATAATCAGTTCAAAGTCTATTCAGATGGGAGTAGGATTCAGCACTGAGTGAACCCAAGAATGGGAACACACTATCAAATGAGGGTGTGATTCTTACAAGCAATCCTTGTGTTCTAAAACTATGTAGCCAGCATATATGGAGACATCAACACTAATAGATGAGGGTTCATGAGGTGGATTAAAACTGTCAGATGAGGGTCCCATCTTTCTCATATAGGGACACCATCAGATGAGGTTATTCACAGCTTATCCTAACCAGTGGTGCGATATTGACACCCTTCCAATTGGGGTTACATATTAGACCCCAACTCAGCTATAATATCTTATTAGGGGCATGTATATTAGATGACTACCTCCTACAATCTCAGAATTAGTCTCAGTAATAGAACTCAGATAGTTTTGTAGATTTTAAGACTGTTAGATACAGTCACCCAGCATCAGTTATATTAGTTATTAGTAAACTCATATTATCAGTATTCAAGTTTAGTATTCAATATTACCACGATCTCAGATACAGTTATTATGTATTCATGCATGTATTCTCACATTCATATTATCCAGTCAGTTAGCATTGTTCATGCATATGAACCCCATGTATTCAGCCTACCTCACTTGCATACTATTACATTCTCTTATACTGATGCATACTTTTCTCTTGTGCTATGGTGTTTATACCATAGGTTAAAAAGTACGAGATCCAGAGAGTCAGTAGTATTTTAGATTTTGGTAGTCAGATTTAGCAGTGAGTCCTCATCATTCGAGGATGTTATTATTTGATTTTTTCATTTATTCAGTATTTAAAAATTTCATTGGATGGAGTTAGTTGGGGATATATCCCATTAACTTCTTATTCAGATAGTACTATTTTAGAGGATTTCAAACTACAGTATTTTCAGACCAGATATGTTCAAATAGCTACTATCAGTTTAGGTATTGTTATACCATATTCAGACATTGTTTTTATCAATTATGTTACAGTTTTGAACCTTATGGCCTTACATCTTATATTCTGTATATTTTACAGTATATTATTCAGTACTCAGTTACAGATATTTCTCATGGGTTAGCTAGCGGTCCTTCAGGATTGTTAGCACCGTGTAGCATTTCGAGTACCAGATTTGGAGCGTTACAAACTTAGTATCAGAGCCTAAGGTTCAATAGATTCCTAGGAAGTCTGAAAGCCACATCTAGTAGAGTCTTGAACATGGGTGTATTGCACGCCACATTTATGTGTAGGAGGCTATGAGATATTTTAGGAACAGTTTCCCCTCTTTCAGTATTCATGTCGTGCCTGTGAGCATAAGCTCAAATTTAAATCTCAGTTTAATCCTTTTCTCTTTCATTTTCAGAACATGCCTCCTAAGAAGAGAACTAGAAATCAGTTAGCCCCTCTGTCCGATGATCCTTTGGGCGAACATATCTCTCATACAGAGTTCAGAGCTGCATTCACTACACTTGCTTAGTCAGTTGCTCCTTAGAATGAATGGCCAGTAGTCATTCCGACCAACCCAGTGACCAATTCAGCTACAGCCAGATTTAGCACTTCACCCAAATAAATCCTCTATCCTTTTTTGGGTCTAAGTCAGAAAAGGATCCTTAGGAATTCCCTGATCAGGTTCAGAAGGTTACAGATATCATGGGGGTTACCATTTACGAGAGTGCTAAGCTAGCTACATATTAATTGCATGATGTAGCTCATACTTGGTTCAAACAATGGAAAGCAGAGAGGGCCGAAGATACAGGGCCTATTGAGTAGGAGGAGTTTGCCACTTCATTTCTAGATAGATTCTTTCCCCTAGATCTGAGAGAAGCTAAGGTGTTGGTATTTATCAATCTCAGGCAAGGCAATATGATGGTGAAAGAGTATTTTCTTAAGTTTACTCAATTAGCTAGACATGTTCCTCACGTAGTGGCAAATAGCAGAGCCAAGATAAGTAATTTTTTCAGGGGTGAATGATAGCGTGGTCAATGAGTGCAGGTCCATAATATTAAATAGTGGCATGGATATAGCCAAGCTTATGACCCATCCTCCGCAGCTAGAAAAGCAATAGATTAAGATGAGAGAGAACCAGAATAAGAGAGTAGGGACAAGTAGTTTCAACTTTGCTCAGCCTAAGTCAGAGGAAGAAAATTGTTCTTAGTTTTATCCTAAGTCATCAGTTTCATCTCCTTCTTCATCTAGTGCTCCAGTGCTGAAATTCAGAGACAGCAATAGAGATAAGACGCCAGGCTCTAAGTTTTAGGGCAGTGTTAGCAGTGCCCAAACTAATCCCCTTTGTCAAACTTATGGTAAGAACCAAAAGGGTATTTATAGAGCTGGAAATGACATGTATTTTAGATGTGGCAAGCCAGTCCATAAAGTTTAAGATTTTTCTCAGTCAGGTTACCAGGGTTAGCATAATCGTTCCTCGGCTCAGTCTAATCACCCAAATCAGCTGGGTTCCACCTCCAGTGCTATTAATGGGCAATTCCCAAACAAACTTTATGCTCTTCAGTCCCGATAGGATCAGGAAAACTCTCCTAATGTAGTTACTGGTGCGTTATAGATCTTTCACTTGCATGTTTATGCTTTGCTAGATCCAGGAGCTTTCTTGTCTTTTGTTACTTCCTATATAGCAGTTGATTTCGAAGTTAGTCCTAAAATTTTAGCAGAGCTTTTCTCAGTCTCTACCCCAGTAGGTAAAACTATCATAGTCCGACGGGTATACAGGAACTGTCTGATTATGGTATCCCAGAAAGTCACCTCAGTAGACTTAGTCAAATTAGAGATGACTGATTTTGATGTCATTCTCGGCATGGATTGGCTTCATTCCTTCTATTCCATAGTCGACTGAAGAAACAAAATAGTTCAGTTTCAGTTTCCAAATAAACCTGTCCTATAGTGGACGGGTAGTACTTTAGTTTTCAGAGGTCAACTTATTTCCTACCTTCGGGCAAGGAAAATAATATCTAAGGGATGTGTCTATCATCTTATTTATTAAGGACACTAGTTTCGAAACTACCAATCTTGAATTAGTCCCAGTAGTAAATGAATATTCAGATGTCTTTCCCGGAGAAATAGACTTCGGCATTGATCTCCTTCCAGATACTCAGCCTATATCTATTCTACCATATAGAATGGCACCAGTAGAACTTAGAGAATTGAAAGAACACTTGAAGGATATCTTAGACAAGGGATTCATCAGACCCAATATGTCCTTGTAGAGTGCACCAGTTCTATTTGTACAAAAGAAAGACAGTTCTCTTAGAATGTCCATTGATTACCGTCAGATCAATAAAGTTATAGTCAAGAACAAGTATCCACTTCCCAGAATTAATGACTTATTTGGCCAAAATCAGCGTGCCAGTCATTTCTCTAAGATAGACCTCAGATCAGGCTATCATCAGCTCAGAGTCAGAGAATGTGACATCTCAAAAATAGCCTTCCGTACTCAGTATGGTCACTTTGAATTCCTAGTCATGTCCTTTGGTTTTACCAATGCCACAGCAGCTTTTATGGACTTGATGAATTGTGTGTTCAAGTAGTACTTGGACATATTTTCCATAGTATTCATCAATGACATCCTTGTATATTTCCGCAGTGAGCGTGAACATGTGACCATCTCAGAATATTATTGCAGACTCTCAGAATTTATCAGTTATTTTCCAAATTCAGTAAGTGCGAATTTTGGCTAAGGTCAGTAGAATTCCTTGGCCATATTATTTCCGGTGATGGCATTAGAGTTGATCCTCAAAAGATCAAAGTAGTAAGAAACTTGCCTTGCCCTATCTCTCCCTCAGATATCAGGAGTTTCTGGGGTTTGGCTGGCTATTACAGATAATTTTTTAGGGGATTTTATTCTATTTAATCCACTATGTCAAGGTTGACTCAGAAGAAAGTCAAGTTTCAGTGGTTAGATCCTTGCAAGAAGAGTTTTTAGGAGTTGAAGACTCGACTCAACTCAGCTCCAGTTTTGACTCTTCTAGATGGTCCATATGGGTTTGTAGTATACTGTAATACATCTAGAGTAGGTTTAGGTTGTGTCTTCATATAGCATGGTAAGGTCATAGCCAACTCTTCCAAACAGCTTAAGCTCCATGAGAAGAATTATCCAACTCATGATCTTGAGTTAGCAGCTGTAATATTTCCCTTAAAGATTTTGAGGCACTTCTTATACGGTGTTCATGTAGATGTGTTCACAGATCATAAGAGCCTTCAGTACGTCTTCTATCAAAAAGATCTTAACCTCTGTCAAAGAAGGTGGTTGGAGCTCTCGAAAGATTATGACATGAGAGTATTTTATCATTTGGGCAAGGCCAATATAGTGGACGATGCTCTCACTAGACTGTCTATGGGTAGTGTTTCTCATGTTGAGGATAGTAAGAAGAAGTAAGCTCAGGAAGTCCATCAGCTTGCCAAACTAGGTGTACGCTTATTCGATTCAGCAAAAGGTAGTATTTGGATTCAGAACGGCTCAAAATCATCTCTAGTTTCTAAGGTAAAAGAAAAATAGGATAGAGATCCCAGCATTGTCAAGTTAAAAGAGTTAGTTAAGGATCAAAAGGTAGAGGTTTTCTCCCAAGGGGGATATGGTGTTTTGCATTGTCAGGTCGTCTCTGTGTGCCATGTGTAGATGACTTGAGGCAACAAATTCTTACAAAAGCGCATGGTACGTATTACTCTATTCATCCAGGGGCACTAAGATGTACATATATTGGTGGAGTGGGATGAAGAAAGATGTTACAGAGTTTGTGGCTAAGTGCTCTACATGTCAGTAGGTTAAGATAGAGCATCATAAGCCTAATGGGTCCATGCGGCACTTGGAATTAAAAAGGAGTGAACATGGACTTCATGATGGGTTTGCCTCAAACTCGTTATTAGCATGATTTAGTTTGGTTCATTGTAAACAGAATGACCAAATCAGCTCATTTCCTTCCAGTTCATACCTCTTATTCAGCCAAGGATTACGGCAAACTCTATATCAGGGAGTTGGTCAGGTTACATGGTGTTTCATTGTCTATTATCTCAAATAGAGGTACCTAGTTCACCTCTCATTTTTGGAAAGCATTCTAAAAGGGTCTTGGTACCCGAGTCCACCTCAGTACTGCCTTTCATCCTCAGACATATGGTCAAGTAAAAAGGACCATTCAGACTTTAGAAGATATGCTGCGAGTGTGTGCAATTGATTTCAAGGGAAGTTCGGATGACCACTTACCTTTGATTGAGTTTGCAAACAAAAACAGCTATCATTCCAATATTAAGATGGCTCCATTCAAAGCTCTCTATGGCAGGAGATATAGATATCCAGTCGGTTGGTTTAAAATTAGTGAGGCCTCAGTTATAGGGCCTGACTTAGTATTCGATGCCTTAGAAAAAGTTCAGTTGATCAGAGAAAGGCTCTGGGCTACTCAGAGCCGACATAAGTCTTATGCAGATGTGTGCCAAAAGAATATCGAGTTCAATATTGGTGACTATGTTTATCTAAAGATCTCTCCCATGGAGGGAGTGAAGAGATTCGGCAAGAAGGTAAAGCTCGATTCCCGATATATTGGTCCCTTCAAAATCCTCAGGAGCTTCAGCAAAGTAGGTTATGAGCTTGAATTGCCTTCAGATCTTGCTTCAGTGCATCCAGTCTTCCAAGTCTCTTTGCTCAAGAAGTGCATAGGTGACCCAGCAGTTGAAGTCCTTATTCAAAGCGTAGATGTTTAGAACAGCCTCTCTTATGAAGAGATTCCAGTCGAAATCCTTGAATATCAGACTCGTAGACTGAGGAACAAAGAAGTTTCTCTAGTCAAAGTTCTTTGGCGAAATTATTCTATTGAGAGAGATACTTGGGAACCAAAAGCAGATATGCAAACCAAGTATGCTCACCTCTTCTCCAAAAACTCACATCTAGCTCAAGGTAACAGTTCTCCTTAAGCTTACCCAGTTTCGTGTTCAGTTTTATTATAAACTTGGTATTAAATATCATTGCACATTTAGTCATGCATTCATGTATCAGTTCATCCATATAATCATGTATCAAATATGCATTCTCATTGTGAGAAACTCGGTTCATCAGAATGCTCAGTCATGCATTCACGAATCAGTTATTCATGAATCAGATATGCATGTTCAGTATGATATATTCAGTTTATCAGTCATGTCAGTCATAAAATCATGTTTCAGTTGTTCATGTTCAGTATGTACGTCAGTTTATATTTTCTCCCCTCTCAGTTAGTCTCATTCGAGGACGAATGTTCCCAAGGGGAAGATATTGTAAGACCCCGTAAAAAGTCTAAGTCTAATTCAGCTCCTTAAGGCTCTATTATAGCTCCAACACTTAGAAAATTTTATCTAAGTGTAAAAGACTTAGTCTCATTTTAAGCCTCCAAACTTTGGAGATTTATTTAACGACCTTTCCGACCTCCGTTTATCGATTTTCAAGTTGTTTCATGATGGGGCAATTCAATAGTACATCCCGGGTGAGTTTTGGAATTTTCAAAACTTTTGAAATCCGTTTAGGGCATGTTTGGATTTCAAAATAGTAGCAGCATGCGACACACGCCCTATGCAAAAGTTCCTAGCATACAATAAAGCATGCAACGCATGCTCCATCACACGCTGCCAAAATTTCCAGCTTCCAACTCAGCGTTTTGAGGGCAAAGTGGTCATTTTTTTCACTCCTATATAAACCCAATAACGCGCGATTCAGCCTTTATTTCACCAAAATATACTTTTTTCTCTCAAATACTCTCAAGAACAAGTTAGGGTTTTCAATTGGGGATTCAATTTCAAGAAAATTCCACCGTCAGTCTTCGTAGAATCAAGAACTAAGGTATGTTAAGTATTGATTCATGGATTTCTTTCGTCCATGAAGCCCAAGAATCCAATTGTAAATTATAAATTGTGATGTTTATGTTGTGGCTTGATTATGATCATGTTGAATATATTGTATAATTCTCAAGTTGTAGTCCTTAAGGTGTTTTCATGAATCTAAGTTTGCATGTGACCTAAAAACCTATCAATTGAGATGTTTGTGAAATTATGATGTATTAATTTGATGATTATGCCTATGTCCTAAGTTATGCATGCTAGGTATTTGACAAAATGCCTAAGGGAATAGAAATAATGCCTTATGACTCAATAGAACCCAAATGATGAATCCATGCTTAACTTTTATGTTCAAATGACTCCCATGCTATTGTTATGCATTGTAATTGTTTGATGGAATGTCCATGACACTAGAATTGAGAAAACCATGATATATTTGAATGCATTCCTCTACATGTACAAGATTATGAATATCAAGTGCCTCATGATTTTCCCCAATGATTGTATTATGTTTGTGGATTATAGTCCTATGTACAAGAAGTGTCATGTCTTGTCAGTTTCATGCTATCGAGTCCTGGAGGTACTTGTACTCGATAATTTAGCTATGTGCCTAGAGCCATGTGTTAGTTTTCAAGATATTCTCAGTCAAGACATGATCAATAGAATTCAGTAATCTCAATAATCTCAGTAATCTCAATAATCTCAGTTAGTTATCAGATATCAGTAACATTCTATCAATCAACGAAATTCAGTGAGCTCAGTCCAGTTCAGTCCAGTATAATAAGTTAAGACTCTATTCAGATGGGAGTAGGATTTAGCTCTGAGTGAACCCAAGGATGGGAACACACACTGTCAGATGAGGGTGTGATTCTGAGAAGCAATCCTTAGGTTTTCTAGAACTATGTAGCCAACATAGGTGGAGACATCAACACTAAAATATGAGGGTTTATGAGGTAGATTAACACTGCCAGATGAGGGTCCCATCATTCTCATATGGGGACACCGTCAGATGAGGGTCACTCACAGCTTGTCCTAACCAGAGGCGCGGTATTAACACCCTTCCAATTGGGGTTACAGATTAGAGCCCAAATCAACTATAATAGCTTATTAGGGTCATGTCGATTAGATGACTACCTCTCACAGTCTAAGTCTTAGTCTCAGTAATAGAACTCAGATAGTTCTACAGATTTCAGGACTGTCAGATATAGTTACTCAGAACCTACGAAACTTAGCTAGTTTCATCAGAATCTAGATTGTCAGATAATGTCACCCGGTATTAGTTATCAGTAAAATCACGTTATCAGTATTCAAGTTTGGTATTCAGTATTACCAAGATCTCGGATACAGTTATTATGTATTTATGCATGTATTCTCACATTCATGTTATCCAGTCAGTTAGTATTATTCAAGCATATAAACCCCATGTATTCAGCCTACCTCACTTGCATACCAGTACATTCTCTCGTACTGACGCATACTTTTCTCTTGCGTTATGGTGTTTATACCATAGGTTCAGAAGCATAAGATCCAGAGCGTTAGTAGTATTCCAGATTTCTACAGCCAATTTAGCAGTGAGTCCTCGTAATTCGAGTATGTTATTATTTGTTTTTTTCATTCATTCAGTATTTACACATTTCAGTGGATGGATTTAGTTAGGGACATGTCCCATTAACTCCTTATTCAGATAGTACAGGTTTAGAGGCTTTCAGACTACAGTGTTTTCAAACTAGATGTGTTCAGACATTTATTATCAGTTTTGGTATTGTTATACCATATTCAGACATTGTTTTTATCAGTTATGTTACAGTATTGAACCTTATGGACCTACAGCTTATATATCATATATTTTAAAGTATATTATTCAATGCTCAGTTACAGATATCATTCATGGGTTAGCTAGTGGTCCTTCAGGATTGTTAGCACCGTGTAGCATTCCGAGTACTAGATTCGGAGCGTTACAATACTACTCCCATTCTTTTGCTCAGAACTTTAGGAAATTCACCTTAAAATAGCACATGGGTTTGTAATGAAAACTAATTATACTTGTCTTTCTTTAAATCTCAAACTATATGAACAATGTGGATTTCGTATCTTAGCGTAGGATCAAAAGATCAAATTTCTTTCTTAAATCTTGGTAAAATAATTTATAAAAGAGACTCAAAATCATAATCTTGTTGAAATATCAATACTTAAACTTAGGGCTTAAAAACTCATGCTTTAAACTCAAGCAAATTCATAGCAAAACGTCATGCTCAATATACTTCTTGAAATACTTCAACAATATCAAAGTAATAAAATTAAAATCACAATATCATGCTTAAAACTCAATTGGAGATTTGTAAAAACATATCACACGCACAAGGATATGAAAATAAACATGCAATTCAATATTTAAATCACTTGTAATATCATAATCTTCAAATAATGATAATTGGGTATGAACCCTAGTTGCAAGTCATGTGAATTCAACTTTAAAAATCTAGTTTTGGGCACAAGGACGAAAGGAATATCCTTATTCATAACCCCACATACCTTATTTGATTAGTTTGGTGTAGAAGTTCGAACTTTGAATCCCTGATGATGTTCTTGAAGTTTCTTCTTGAAGTTCTTGAACTCGAACACTCGAATTCTCAGCTATCTTGAAGAAAGAATGGTGAAACTTTGCATTTCTTAGAGTTAAAGTTGAAACCCTAGGGTTTCTTGGAGAGAAAATTTGGTGAGGAATTAGTATATTTTGCTTAGAATAGGGCTAAATTTTTTGTTTCACGATTTGGGGCCTTGGGAAATAGTCTAAATTGTCCTTCAAAAATATTTTTTTTTGGCAGAATCCCGCCTGGGACCAGCGATGCATCGCATCTAAGGCATCAACGTGATAGCTATCGCATCGCGCCAGTAACGGGTCGAGGTTCTATTTTTGAAATCCAAACATGTCCCATCCCTCATCTTAAAAAATTGAAATTCCCTCGGGACATCCCCTTTACACCCCTGAACATGAATCAATTTAAAAACCAGTGTCTCAAAGCCTGAAAGGTCAACTTAAAAATCCTCGAATTTTAGAGGTCAAAAATGAGACTAAGTCCCCAACACTTAAATTTTTTTCAGGTTCTACGTGTCTCAAACAAGTACTAAGGGTTGAGCTGAACTGAGAACATACGGGATATTACATAACCGCATGAATCGGAGGTATCAAGGAAGACCAGGAAATTTTTTGACCCCATATCAATCCAAGGTATAAATATATCAATAATGTGAGCCATGCACACGGTCATCAAGATCAACCCTCACGCCGAAAAATATGAATTTTCAGTATCAGTTCTTCAGGACTCACACCTTTACGGCTAGCTACATAACCCCCTTTAAGCCTAATTTAAAATAAATTTTACATAAGCCATTCATTTTAACCAAGGAATTAGCCGTTAAGACACACCATAGGTATCATCATACCCTTATGCTTGCAAACTTGTAATTATGCCATATTAATTTCATTAACTTTGGGGAATGCTTCGACCCCCTTTGGTTTATACAATCAAGTTGGAGAATGTCTCAACCCCTTTTAGTTTACCAAATTAAGTTTGGGGAATGCCTCGACCCCTTTTAGTTTATTAAATTAAGTTTGGGGAATGCCTCAACCTCTTTTAGTTTATCAAATCAACTCATGGCCAATAAGGCCTTCAAAATTCATATATATTTATTTAACCATCTATGCAATACAATAGTATAGGTGAGTAAGTCAAACCATGTGACAAATCCATAATTCAAAGTCAATTTGATAAGTGGGTTGAGAGAACACAATTTCACAAACCAAATGCCATTCCAAATTCATCAAATTAGGGGAATGCCTTGACCCCCATTCCAATTCCCATACCCATACACCTAATTAGTTCAAAAACATTCAATTCAAAGCATGAACAATTCATAAAATTCATGGAAAAATAATTCAAGAATCAACCATTCCAAAACCCTCAACCCATATCAAAATCATCAACTAGATCTCATGAATAACAATTGTAAATACATGTTTTTAATAAAATAAGGTTTAGGAAAGAGTAATATATTTGAGATATCAAGAATTACGAGGAGAAATCAACCCTTGGGAGCTCTAATTGATCAACCTTGAAAACCCTAGTGTTCTTGACTTAGGGATATAAGCTAGAAGAGAGTACGTATTTGATGCGATAAGGGATGAAACCCCTTTTTGTTGTTTCATAGACAGGGATCTAAGTGGGAAAATAGGGAATTGACCAAAATGGACTTACTTAAATGCTGAGAATTTTACCGCCCAGTTGTTACGGGTCACGTGGTGGCTCGTTAAGACTGGCTACGAGTCTTCACCTTGACTCGTAGTCTGAGCAGTAGCTCAGCGACCCCTCACTGTTGACCCTACGAGCGGCACCATAAGACTCATATTGTGACCCTATGACTCGTAGGATCTGGTCGTAGCCAGGATAGAAACATTTGGTCTCTACACTGATTTGGCTACGAAAGGCACACTACGACTCGTGAAGAGTCTATACGACTCATATTGTCTCAATCGTACTCAGGATAGGGACTTTGGGTAATATATTGGTCACCCTACGATTGGCACATCATGACTCATCATGAGTCTTAACGACTCGTTGGGTGTAAGTCGTGATCAAAACAGTAGCACGGACAACCTTCACTGGACACCCTACAATTAGGGTCCTTTGACCCGTCAAGACACCTCACGACTCATAAGGTAAGTCGTAGCCAAGGCAGTGAGCACAAAACTAGAAATTTTTCAGAGGCAAAAATCCAGGATGTTACATGTATCAAGATGAATGAAGATGCTCGTACGACTAGTTAGTGTCTTTTGCTAGAAGGTTGAACAACTAAAGTTGCAATCCAAAGAATGTGAATTAAAAAGGCAAAATGTATATGATGCTTCTGCCAATCGATCATAAGGCGAATGTTTATGAATTACAGTATGAAGAGATATGATTGCATGATTTAAGTAATTTTGATATCTAGACTTAAATTTTAAGAGAGTAATATAATGGATGAGATATTACATACAGAACTAAAAACAAGATAATTGAAATAGAGAACCGTTGCCAAACTATACTGTTATAAAAGGTAAAAGAATACTGACCAAAGTCGAATGCAAATTCTACAATATAGTTTACAAGGTGTTGCCTAAGGTGGATTATGAACCATGAATCGCAAGTTCAAATATCAATAGAAACAATTCAGCCTGCACTCGTCTGTTGAAAGAATACGAGAAGAAAATAAGAAACAGTTAAAAGTTTAAAAAAAGAAACTTAGAAATAAAAAGAGGGCGTAAAAGAGAAGACTGAAGGCAGAAGAAGGAAGAAGCACACAGAGGAAAACAATTGAACAGAAAAACGTAAAAATAAAAACGTATTAGGTTTTGAATCTCCCATCATTGAATCTGGAAACACTTGTTTTGAAAATTTTCGGCAGAGTCATAATCCCGGTAATCCAAATAACCATTTCTTGATTATTGAATGTTTTCTTTTTCATGTTTGTGATTCAATCGTCTATCGGAAACAATATCTCTCTACCTTTGAATTGTAGGGTAAGGTTTGCATACATCCTAAACCACATTATGTGGGACTATATATACTGCGTATGTTATTGTTGTTGTTGGAGTATTGGTGATTGGATTCAAATAGGATGAGTTGGAATGATGATTTTATATTTATTTGAATTTATTCTATCGTGATTTCTTTCCTTGAATACAGCCGCAACTGGGGTTTGAGGAGGGTGGTTTATCAGCAGAACTTACCCTATTTAGGGAGGTAGAGAGTCTGTACATAACAGCAGTAATAGTAAATAATACGATAACCGAAGTAAAAGAGGAAAACAGATGATAATAAAAATCGAAGAACAAGATAATAGGAGAGTGGTAAGACAAACAAATTGAAACAACGGGTGTAGAATTTATGAGTTTTAGACTATCATCCATGCGAAATATGTTGTTTGCAAGCTCTTGGGAGGGTGGAGTGTACGGAGACCTTATCCCTACCTTTGAAGGTTGGAGATGTTATTTCTGATAGACCTTTGGCTCAATAAAATCTTTTTTCAGAATCGTATGAAAAAAAGTCCCATTGCCATCTGCTGCCTTTAAACCCTTGAAACATGACCAGTCATTGCCATCTGCTGCCTGTGCATATTTTAATTAATGTTTGTGCCACTTTTGCAATGTGCTGAACAGGCCGTAACATTTTATCATGTACTTGATCTGCGGAGGAGGCATCGGGCAAAGGCTTATGAGGAACTTCGTATGCAAGAAATGGAGGTAGTCCAATCATATTCTTCTTGGCAAACTCTTAAGTGTGCTTTATCTATTATCTACAATTTTGAGCTTGATTGTTTCATCTTCACCTGAAAGAGTTTAACATTGCCCTCTTGATATTTCTCTTATGATGTATTTTATCATCTGTCTTTGAAGTTTTGCCTTTTATGTTCTATCAATATATGATTGTCGTGGATGACGACGTGCTTTAGCCTGTTGATTTGTCTCTACAAATCTAAGTGGCAGGAAATTTTTGATCCACTAACCACTAGTAATGTCAATATTACGTGCCATGGTCTGTTGGTTTAACCCCCTACCAAGTCTTCATAGAGCCAATATCTATCATTTTTTCACCTGTACTGTTGCATATAATTCAAAGTCAATCAATCTGAGAGATACATCATCTATTAGTGTACATGCCATTTTAAAATACATTATCTCCACAAACTCTTTTTTGTTGTTGTTGTTGTTGTAGTGTTTATTATTTTGGTATTAGATATCAACGTGTGGTTCCTAATTCAAAAAGATTTTCTTCCTTTGCTCCTTATGCTTTTTATTTTTCGCAATCCATCAATCTACGTTTGTGTTACATCCCACCTAAGTGGAAATTTATAAAGCTTTTTATTTCATATAAGAACCGAAAAACCTTTCATCCTAGACATGTGTTTAAGTTATATCTTAGTTCAACGGGTGTATTTCAGGAAAAGAGGCAACGAGATGAAGCATTTAAAAAGGAGGTGGAGACCCTTAGAAGCGAAATTCGAGAGCTGGAACAACAAGATGCTCGTATGTTCAGTTTCACACTTCCTCATATTGATGAAGACAAGTCAGCAGCACCAGCATGATCTGTTTGCTCAGTTTTGGCTACATAGAATTGTTTTTTCTTTTCATTCTTTTGATTCAAGTCTTGTTTGGCTATTTGAACGAGAGCTCGGTCTGAGATTCTACCAACACACTTTCGGTGCCGCACCCGTGTTGGATAAATACACTACATTTGGAGAATCCGATATTCACTAGTTTGGCATTTTTAAAGAGTCCGAGCAACATAGTTGATGTGATGTTAATGCTAGTGGAAAGTGTACCTAGATGCTCCTTAAATTAGTATTTGATCCTTTAACACAGTTAAGTCATCAAAATGGAGCATCAAGAATTTGACTATTAAGGAATATGGCCTGTCACGACCCGAGCCCAGACCCTGGCCGTGACGGGCATTCCAGACCAACACAGGGTTCGAGAAGATCCCTTAGCGTATCATCATAAGCATAGTCATAATAAAGTGCAGAATTTGACCCATAAAATATGAAGTTCGACTGAAATAATAATTCAAAACCCAAGTCCTGAAAAACGGCATAAAACATTTATCAAGCCCAGTATATAAAGCCTCTAACATTAAGAATGAAATCTCCTAAGCAGGAATAGGACCCTGACTATACCATAGAACGAGAGGAAAATCAAAATATAGATAAAAGACCAATGCCTTTTAAAGGATGGAGGGCTCACCACTTGCTACCAGCTGTCCCGAGAGAGATAGAGTCCTAGCCCTAGTGTAAAGCCTACGTCTCTAGAACTGTGGATTGAAAGATATCATTGAGAAGTGTATACTTCCCATGTCTGTTTGGACGTCTGTGGAAGAGTTGCTGAAACATCCATTCTTTTTATGTAACAATGGATCTTCGACTTTGGAGGCTTGTGCTCCTGTTGCCAGTTTTGTAATTAGTTATTCAGTTCAGGGGATTACATTGTTGTGCTAGGGATATTATGAATTTGTATTTGGTGTGATAGATCGCAAATCACACGAATTCTAGTTTTGGATTTATGTGTAATTGATTGATTCTTTTTCACACATTATCTCTTTGGAAATATTTAGAGTAGCTACTATAACCTTTTCTTCTGCAGAATTTGTTGTTAATGTTAAGAATTTACTTGACTCGCTATTGAGAAAGAAAATATATCATCTTGATAATGTTGTTGTATATAAGTTAAATCCTTAGTATGTTTTGTATCTTCTGAAACCATGGAATAATGTGAATCAGAACTTATCATCAGAATCTTCATATGGGCAAGTCCATGCAAATGATACTATATTGAAGCTTCAAATCCATACTAAAAAAGAAATCACTTACATGGTTGCAGTAAGGACCCAAGATTTAGGGGTCGTGGGTGCTCGTGAGGTCAAACACACTGACACTCAAAGCTTTTAAGGTTTCGCCTGAAAACCTAAGCACCCAGCTATCTTCTTGGTTTTCTTGGTGCTTTTTTTAAGCTTATATCAATTTTTATACTTTCTTTTATATATATATTTATACCTAATCTGCATCGAATTTAATGTAGCACAAAAAAATGCATATAGGTCCGCCCCTGTATATGAGAGTGGGTCAATGTACAAGAGGTTTGGCGTGAGATACCCGAGACATTGTCAAAACAAAATATTAATGTTTTTATGTTCTCTGCTTTGTATATATATTGTTATTTATCATGAGCCGGGGGTCTATCGGTGATACAAGAACAGCCCACAAACTCAAGGACAACACAAGATAACAAGAGGAATAACAACACAAGAAAACAAGAACCAACAGTTTTCACTAAAACAAGAACAAACTAGTACATGAAAGTAAAGATAGGTAGTGAGACATACACTATTACAAGCCCAAAGAACCCAAGGATATCTCAAATCCAAGGACCCCTAAGACTTACAATAGTAACACCACACACCACACTCCTACGAAGATACAAGAGGGAATCCACCACTCAAGCACCAACGTTTCTAGCCAATTTTGCAATACAAGTGAGTACCACACTTGTTCTTGCCCTAGTTTCGATTACAACTCTCTCTCTCTCTAGAGAATAGTCTTTCAATATCATTTAACAACTAAAGAACTAAAGACCTAAAACTAGTCTATTTATAGACTTATTACAAACATGAGTGAAATGTCCCAAAAGCCCTTAATGAAGGGAAGACAAAAGGTGTCTATGGAGTGTAGTGTATGACCCGTTCTTGGTGTGTGATATGGTGTTCCTTTGCACTTCACTTGCACGCTTCGAGTCTCGGGTTCGACGCACACTCTCATAAGTTCATCTCCATGATTATTCTTGTATCAATCGGAAACCTCTCTACTTTACCTGAAGTGGTGGTATGAATTGTGTACACTTTACCCTCCCCATACTCCACTTTGTCAAAATACGCTAGATATATTGTTGTTGTTGTCGTCGTCGTAGTGTCCAGGCCATCTTCCATGCACCTCGACTAAATCCATAGGATACCTGTCACTTTCCACCAACATCAAATATTAGGTAACTCTATTCATCACCGTTATTAGTTATTTAATTAACCCTAACCATAAAGATAAATATATCATAAAACTCCCTTGTTTTTTTATACTAGTTTAGGATACGCGTGTTGCACGTGTGTGTTATAGCACAGCGATTTGTCCCGAAAATGATTTGTTCACGTAGTTTTGCCTGTTTGACCATCCAAAAGGCCCTACCGACCCCAAAGGTCCACAATCTCCGCTTCTCAGCCTGTCTGGGAGCCCCCGATTGATTTTCGATCCAAAACACGCTCGGGCCCGGGACCACCTCTAAAACGGTGGGCATATAGCACACCAATTTGGCCCAAAAATGGCTCATTCGCTCCGTTTCACCTATTTGACCACCCAAATAGTCCCGCTGACCCCAGCCCACACTCACCCGCTCCTCAGCCTTCCTGGGAGCCCCCAGTCGATTTTTGATCCAAAATACGCCCGAGCTCCGAGCCCACCCTAAAACCGTGGGCTAAAGCACACTGATTTAGCCCTAATAAATTAGCATCACTTAGTTATTCATTACCAAAATCTAAAACCTACAACATCTTTGCAGAACTTCCTAATAGAGTGAAGGGACTTATGATTACGGATACTTGAGAACTCCTAGCCTTGAGAACTGTTTACAGGAAGAAGTTGGAGTACATGTTTGAGCCACCTTAGTTTGGTAAAGCTTTTGTTCATGCTGCATATGATAACAACTTTTGTGCAAGCTTGGAGTATACTAAATACTCCTCTGTACCTAGAATTTACTTCATCTCATAGTCATGTAAGGGGGTGATGCTTATCTTCATACTAGTCTAGAAAGCTTTGGTAAGCGATCATCCCCCTCAATCCCTTATGTAACAACCTTCTAGATATTAATAAAAAGTTTTGAATTGAAAAAAAAATTCTAGAGTTTCGAAGTGATTTCATAATCAAAGTGTTGAGCCAAAAAGAAAAGACTAGGCAAGAATTTCATGATAGTATCGAATTGGTCATGAACATCATATGGTACTTTTTTTTCCAAATCCTAACATACCCCAGAAACCCTTAACATTACATCACCAGATCTCCAATTCTTTGCTTGCTTAGTATTGATGATATCCATGTACACTAATTGTTGTTTTGAGATACAATTGTCGCTTGACATCTCTTCTAATTCATCAAAACGAGAAGCAAACTATTGTGTCAATTGTAAAGATATGGTACTTGAGCCTAAATCAACCCCCAAAAGCTAGCTCATGAGAGGAGGATTGCACAAGTCTATATAAGCAATCCACCGGTCCAAACATTTACCCACTCTAACACTCCCTTCACGTCCAAAGCTCAATGGGCGCGTGAACCGAGAGCCCAAAACTGGGATACACTTGACTCTGATATACCTATGACACCTGAAGCTAACACAATCTCAAAAATTATTTCATAAAAGATGGATTACTCAAGTCCATATAAGCAAATTAACAGTCTATTCCCAACCAATATAGAATTTTTAACCACTCTAACATGAATGAATCACTATACATGAGTCAAATAGAAAAGAGAAAAAGAAGCCATTTTTCTTTCTAGGGACTCCTTCCACAAGCTTACTCCTTCCACAAGCTTACTTTACAAATTGTAATCCAGAAAAAGTATATAGGATACGATTTCACAAAAAGGGTTCTCAAAGTTGCTCAATTGGGCCAAATAACCAATCAAATTGCTGTAAGACCTACCTTTTCGAAACTAGCTATAACCAATCAAAAGAAATACTCTCTCTGTGTCATTTTATGTATTCATTTTCTTTGTTATCCGTTTCAAAAAGGACATTATCTTTTGTTATTTGATAACTATTTAAAAATACAATTTTCTTTTTACTCTTATTGATCCCATTTATAAAATCCACTTAATTAAAGATACTAGAGAAAATTGAAAGAAAAGTGTCTTTTAAGTCTTGAATGAAGGATTGGTGACATTGACCATCAGATAAGGTCAAACATCATTAGGAAACTTGATTGAGTTAATTGTGGACTTGATTAGTATTTTCAAAACTTTCTAATCATTTTAAAAATACAAATCAACCCAACCCACACCCCTCTTCAATCCAAATCAACCACTCTCTCTCCAGCTTCTCTCAACTTTCTCCCAACCAACAGTTCTATAAAATTTCTCCCTTCAACCTCCGGCAACAAACAGTCGGGCGAGTTTCTTTTCGACTTTCAATTGTCAATCGACATGAATACTTCTCTAGTGATAACAACTTCAAGTTCTTCATCGTCTCATTTCCCTTTTCACAGGTAAAAAATTATGAAGAAATAAAGAAACTTGAGCCAACTACTTTTCTAGTATTGAAATGTAAACTGAATAAAATCCTAATTTCTAGCATTTATTCTTCTTGTTGTCATACTGTTGATTCAAATTTGTTGGTGATTTTTTATCATAGTTGATATTCTGTGTGTGTGTGTGTGTGTGATGTGTGTGTGTTGCTGGGTTGATTTATTATTTTTCTTGATAAAAATGGTATTGCAACAGATAAAACATTTGATGTAACAGATGAAACATATGATGCAATAGATTAAAATTTGATTCAACATATGAAAATCTGATACAACAGATGAAAATCTGATGCAACAGGTGAACAATCTAACAGACCATTCATCTTTTGTGACAGACAACTCTTCTGTTTGAAAGAAATCTAAACAATATTGATCCAACAGATAACTGATTAGTGATCTATTTTTATTCTTTCCAATAGTTTACTCTTCATTTTGTAACAGATTAGGACTGTTTTATTCTTTCCAACGGTTTACTCATCCGTTGCAACAGGTCGGTTATATGTTGCAACAGACAACATACCTGGTGCAACAGATTAGTGATCCATTTTTATTCTTTCCAATGATTTACTCATCCGTTGCAACAGGTATTATATGTTGCAACAGATAAAATACCCGGCGCAATAGATTCATGATCTATTTTTATGGTTTTCAACGGATTACTCATCCATTACAACGGGTCAGTTATATGTTGCATCAGATAAAATATCAGGTGCAATAGATTAGTGTTGTTTTTATGGTTCCCACGGATTACTCATCCGTTGTAACAGGTCGGTTATATGTTGCAACAGATAAAATACCTGGCACAACAGATTAGTTGTCTGTTGGAACTGTTACATTACTGTTATACATTAATCAATTATAATATATGTTATGTTCCTGTTAATTTAAGATAACATGGCTCCCAAAAAAAAGAGAAATCGAATCAAGTCCAAGTAAAGGAACAAGTGCAGCAGCTCAGCTACATCCACCACTCTATGAGATTGCTTTACAAGCGTTATCTTTATTAGAAGCAGAAGATAATGAATACGGGGAGGAGAAATCTTTCAAAAGAGATGATCCAAATGCTAATAGACCTTCCACCGAAAAGTTGGTCAAAACCTTCAGCATTGATCGTTATCCTATGAGAATGCAGTGCGATGGTGCCACATATTTAACGGGTGATCTCTTCGTTAAGTCAGTCATGAGAAAATCTTTCAACGCCTTCAGAAAAATACTTCGAGAACAAAAATTGGATTCTTATTTCAGGGAAAGCTGCTTTGGGCAATATCTTGATTTGTCAGAGGACAACAATGCTCATTTCCAGATGAAAATGGCATATGATCTTCTCAAGTGCAGGTTTATGTATGAAAATAAAGATAAGATAAGATAGATGAGGTGTGGATAAATTATTGTGGCATGCCTATTTGTTTTGGTTGGAAAGAGTTTGCCATAGTTACAGAACTAAAATGTTATCCTCCTTCTCCTTCTCAAGTTATACCTACTCTAACCCATAAAAAAGTACCCCATACACCCAACAAAGGAAAAGGCAAGTCGAGTGATCATGATAACCTGGTGTCCATTGTTGGTCCAAGCTTCAAAAATAAAAATCTGATAGAAGCATTGAAAGGTAAAGGACTTTCAAAGAAGCACAAGCAATCATTGTGCTTGGTTTGGTTTGTACATAATATTCTTTGGGCGAAAGACATTAACAGCAACATAAGTCTCGATTTAATAAATCCCTCCGAGGATCTTGAGGCATTTAACAGCTATCTTTGGGGTTATGAAAGCTTCAAAATGACTATCGAATATTTGTTGACTCCGTTAACTCCAAAAACAGTCAACTTATATGGCTTTCTATGGGCCTTCATGGTAAATATTTCTTTTATCATGATATGATTCATCATTTTTTATTCAATAATGCTTTTGATTTATTGGTGTTATATTATAGGATTGGGCATTTGAAGCCATTCCTTATTTGAGAAAACAAGTGAACTATGTGGAAGAAGTTTCCTATCTAAGAATTCTGAGATAGTTGTCGGCCAAAATCGATAAAAATGCAAAATTTCTTGATTTTTTCAATCCCCCCAAAGAAGCAGTAAGTCTAATTCTAATCAAGTTTTTGTTTTAACTAATGATTAAATGATTTCATCATCATTCTTAATATATGTACCGATTTATTTTAGATTGTCCATCCATGGCTTGTTCCGACCAAAGAGAGTTGAAGATGCCATTTTTTCTTACTTTACAGTCTATGCAAACTTTATCGGACCCTAAGGTCATTGATGGAATAAAAATAGAATTGTTTGGAGTAATAGCCATCATAAGAAAAACAATTTTGGAGGGTGGGGCTAATGATGCTCCTCTTACGATTTTTGAAACAACAAGCCATTATGATTATGATTATAATGGTTGTACAGATTTTTCTCTAGATTTTGCCGCATCTAGTGAATATTCTTCATACAAATGTCAAGACTGCAAGGCGAAACACGATGGAGTGATTAATGCTATTAATGCACTAACTGCTTCTATAAAAAAAAATGACATCTAATAGGGGTGTCATTCCATCAAAGAGGATTTCCTATCCATACACTCTACTAGAGATCAAGGTGGCTAAGATGAGAAGGAAAGACATTTCCAAGGCATCATCAATCATCAAAAAAAGCAAGATTTCAATTCCTCTATATTTGTCTTACACCGATGTTCAGTATGCAAGGGCCACAGAAGAGCAGCATTAGCTGAAGAAGGTGAATGTACATCATCTGTTCCAAAATACAAGCAGGCACATATCTATTTCAACAGATGATACATCTGCTGAAAACTATTAAACAGATATATAAATCTGTTGCAACTGTTGTCTAGCCTGTTGTATCAGATTCGTTATTTATTTCAACAGATGAGTCTTATATTGCAACAGATGGGTCATTTGTTCAAAATTATTGTACTGCTCTGATTTACCTGTTTGAATTTGTCCCAATAGATAATCCATCTGATGCAACATAAGACTCATTTGTTGCAATAGATGAAAAATTTACTGTATATCTCTACTTAGCATTGTCAATTCTGGCTTTCAAGGTGGATGTCATAGCTACTGTCGAAGAGCATAATATCACAGTTGATAATCCATCAACTGCTTCCAAATATGAAGAAAAAGTGGAGCCTGTCAATTTGGGAGAACGGAAGAATTACCCATTTGAAGGGTTCAACATCTCGAATGAAGCTCCGAAAAAACTAACACAGTTGATCAATGACTATTCAGAATGGATTATCAATGGGTTGTTGAAGCATCATGCCCGCAGGTACATAAATCAATTTAATAGATATTGATTTATAAAATTCTTGTTGTAAGAACCTGACATTAACACATACAAATCATCATGAAGAAAATAAAATGACGAGCGCTACAAAGTGAATGAATCGAGTCTTGGTTTTGATATGTTCGACTTTTTGTTGTACATCCCGAAATGAAGAATTGGTTCTATTTGATGTCACAGCCCCAAACTTGCTGGAATGATGAGGTTTAAATGTCATACATATTACTATTAATTAATACTTTATTTAATTACATCTGCGTATTGATTTTTTCATCACGTAATCTAAAATGTTTGATAATATGTGCAACACATCGATGTCTTTTTTTACTATCTCCAAAAGAAGGCCAAGTTGCAAACACAAGAAAAATATAGATACATAACAGGCAACTATTTGTACAAAGTTTACATCAATGATGCCTACGATAGGTATTGTCAACAGTAGTCGAAAGTTTCCCGAAATGAGGAATGTTTAATCAACATCATCAAGGGTTTTAGCATTCCGGATGGCTTACCTTGGAATTTGGTCGACGAAGTATACATCCCAATCAATTATGGTGATGAATTCCATTGGGTATTGGCTGTCGTCGTTCTAAAAGAGAGGCGCATCTGAGTTTATGACTCGATGTCGCGAAGGATACGTTTCAGGCCGTCGTCTGAGATACAAAAGCTGGCCAAAATATTACCTACTTACCTTGATATGAGTAGCTTTTTGGACCAAAAGGTTCGTACTAATTGGTCGACGATTGAAACATACCGGGATAAAATGGCTAATCTATTTGATGTACAATATATTGACGGAATTGCTCAACAAACCATTGGTAACCTATAAGTTTAAGTCTCATGATTTAGTTTCAATTCAAAAATTTCACAATGCTTGCATGAACTGCAAGATATGGATTATTTATTTTTTTATAAGGCAAGGATTGCGGTCCTTTTGTTGCCGCCTATGCCGAGTATTTGAGCGATGGATTACAAGTACCAAATGATGAACTTGATGCTGGATTATTCCACAAAAGATATGCTGCTCTTTTATGGAAATATGGAGAAGCTAAAGCTCAAAAGCCGTACGCAACCGACGTTAAAGATCCAGGACGACCAAAGCCGAATTTCGTAGCACCGGATGAAGAACGACTTATCCATATTGATTAGACCTTTATAGCTTGAGTACGTCAATGTAATAACTTATCCTTCTTGGTTTAACTTGTTGATTTATTTGTAGAGTAGATCGTTTGTACCCATAATATTTTATTTATTTGTTGAGTTATTTCATGTAATTTTCGAAGGCTTCGATTTATTTTATTCTATCTATGAATATAATTAATCCCTAGTTTTGAACACGTTAATTAAAATGGAGTACTAGATTCAAATATAGCAACAGATAATACATCTGCTGCAACAGACGACATATCTTATCAGACAGATTTAGACATATGTTGCAACATGAGATGCAACACGTAGGTCATTTGCTGGAAATTATATAACAGGTCTTCCTATTTTTTTGATTTTCTCCAATAGATTACCGATCAGTTGCAATAGATAAGTTATATGTTGCAACAGATCGTATATCTATTACGACAGACAGACTGGGAACATCTGTATAACACAACAAATGACCAACTTATTCCAACAGATAATCAATATGTCATAACAAGTACTATATCTGTTACGATAGATATAAAATCTATTGCATTATAAAAATTCAACTTGGCCAGATATAAAAATTATTGCCACTACATGTAAAGTGAATTGGCTTGAAATGAAAATTTGTTATCGTGTTCGTCTCTATCTTTGTACATGTTATTTTTTATAAATAGGCTCCAACCAGTTATTTAATACCCCATATGCCCAGACCCATTGCATCTTTCCCATAATAGTGTCGCACACACTGGTCATTTGTGTGCTGGTCAGCAAACACTCGATATATGCAAGCGAATACGGCCCGCGCGCTGCACCAATTATATTTCTTAGGAGTTGGATGTTCTTATTTCGACCTTTGAAATCTCATAATTTCTTTGCCAAGACTTTAGCCGGTAAATGATCCATCAGCTTACTCTGCGTCAACAACTTGGGCAACAACTTCAGGAGTGGCTTTATGTGGGTTAAAAATGTCTTCTCGCTGAAGACAGGTAAGTTACAGTTATAAACCTTAATCTTTCCCTCGTATAGTAGTATCTCAACAGTGAGAAAATATGTGACATCCATGTTCATGACTGCAAGGATTCCCTTTGCCTTGGTCTAGCTCTTGCCGTGTGGACATGGCCTCTTTCCTCTAACATATTTAACCGCTTCTTCATCCCATTGGAACGTAAAAACTAACTGATCAAATCTCGTGCCACCGAAATCAACTATCTTACAGAGTTTAGCCTACCTATCTTTGAAATTATTGTAGAAGTTGAGGTCCATTATCCTATCGACAGCATCATAAGCATCTGGGTACGCTAATTGCCTGCCCCTCATGAGGCAGAGAATTTCATCAACATACTGTGGTATAAGAAGATAATTTTTAAATATGTTAGTAATTTTAAGAAATAAAAACACAATCAAAAGAATCCGATGCAGAGGGTTCTCTGAATCAGTCCAGAGATTGCCCAACTAACGTAACTTATGCAACAGATGTGTATTATGTTGCAACAGAATACCAAATTTTTGCAACAAATTACATATCTGCTGCATAGATTATTCTTCATGGAGTAGATTGGAAGGGTAGGTTAGCAAAAGTAAACTTACTTTGTCCTCGTACCACACGCACATATTTGTCATATTCGAGAAGTCTTTGGCGGCAAATGAATGCATGGTGTATTATTCTTGAACCTTTCTCTTGATGAATTCTTCGAGTTCCTTCTTATTCTCCTTGCAAAGCGTCGCGAATATGTACACCTTCTTTGGCAGACCCTGAACTTCAACAACTATTAGAGCGGGGGAGTTGTATTTTTTGTTGATTTCAGAACGGAGAGAATTTATTTGATTTTTCTTCTCTTCCTCCTAGCCTCCACTATAGGAGTGCATGGCTCCCTCAACTCGTTGGATAGTATGAAGTCTCTAGCTTTTCAAGGAGTTTATCCTCTCTGTCCTTGCATACTTTGCATTTGTAATGAGAATATGAGGGTGGGGAGGGGTGAGAGGGACCACTGTAAGGGTGGAAGGGACCGGTGTAGGGGAGAGAGAAAGGACCTGTGCAAGGGGTGTTTTCAAACATATTTTTTTTTTACTGAGCACCAACACGCTCATAATCACAAATGGCAGCAGAATCAGCAGCAAGATGTCTGCCACCATCACAAAAAACTCCACCAGCAACACCCCCAGAAGAAGCACCCGGATCTGTTGCAGTTTGAGGTTGGTCGTGAAGAGCTTCAACATTAGGCTAACCTTGCCTAACTGCTTTTCTTATGGATGTTGCTCCATCTAATTCCTTATTTATTAACTCCACCGTTGGGTCTTCTTTTGTATCAACAAGACCCAGAGTAAGAAAAGAAATCATGCCCAGCTCGTCAATGGTAGGCACGATCCAAGAATGCACAACCTATAAAAAAAAGACAGGAGGAATTTAAATCATATAATAATAATTTACAGTCAGTTGGGTTACATGGGGCTCGGGTTATGTTAACACAGCCAACTTATGCAACATACGATCTAGCTACCGCAACAGCTCATATGTATGTTGAAACAGATTGATAATATGTTACATCAGATTACCCATCTGTTTCATAATTTACAGTAGATGGGTAATCTATTGAGTAGGGTTCAGAGACCAGAGCAACATATGGTTAATCTTTTATGAAATATGGATCGTCTGTCATAACAGATTACTCATCTGTTACACCAATTGCAATTGACGGGTAATCTGTTACAACAGACGACCCATCTGTCCCAACAGATGGAATATCTGTTTCAACATCTTTCTTTGAGGCAAATTATTTTAGTTGAAAGAAGATGTACTACATCATCCGGAGGGCTAAAGAGATCAGCCTCGTTAATATTTTTTTACTGCTCTCTATTGCAGCCAACTACCTAAGGATCCTTGGATGAGAAACCTTATCCGGGTAATCCTTGAAATGCTTTCGAAGGGGAGGAATGGCTTCACATGCCCAAACCTAAAAATTGTAAACAAGAAGCAAGCAAAAAAAAAATCCACAAGTATATTCAATATAAATTAATGAATAAGTAAAAATAGTGATGTTTTTTACCATGAAAGCCCAAGGAAAGCCGTATAATATGGTCATCTTTGGCTTTAGCTCTTTCAGTAAATATTTGACAGTCAAGTAGTAGCTGTTGTATCCCCAGGGATAATCATTGAATTTCCCAAAATCATCAGCAAGCTCCAACAAATCATGTTCTATGACTTTTCTGACATCTCTTTCCAATAAAACGGAATGGACAAACCAAACTAAGTCAAATTTCTCTATGTAGTTCTTTGGTATGTCTTTATTCTTGAGATCTGCCATCAAATCCTCCACTTTGTAGCTAGGTCCAACAATGCTCAACAACCTGTTTTTTACCTTGCATTTGTTCTACCCTTTGTGGGGTGTTTTCTTGATGGGAGGTTCTTCTGGACGATCGCATCTCAAGCCCATCACAATGGCAAACTTTTTTAATCCAAAACAAACCGGCATGCCACAGTAGTTGATCCAGACTTCATCTATCTTTTTTCCGCCCTCCTTCGGACCTTCATCATCCCCGCATACTTGATCCTGCGCTTGAGAAGGCCATATACCATGATCATTTGAAAACAGAGAATGCGGGGCCCAGACTGCTCAAGAAAGTGTGCAAAGCAGCTCTTCTTAAAAATTTCATCTATGTTTTCCTTCTTCATAATACTCCTAAGTTCGTCAAAAGTTTTTCCCAACTGACATTTAAGTACAAGATCACCAAATACTACTTTAGGGCTATTCATCGGCATCCCAACTCAAAACTTGTCAATACTAATGGTTTTGACAGAATCATGCTGGAATTTTAATGTATTACACGCCCCATTGGTGAGGAGGAGTTATCACTTTCCTCGGCTTTATTTTGCCCTGACTGAGATTGTTTTGGAAGTTTCTCCGAATCTATTTGTACTCTAGCCTTGTTTTTTTGTGATCGAAAGTTGATCATCTTTCTCCACTTTCAGATTTTTTTCCTTTGGGAGACACGTTTTAACTACAAACAAAAGAAAAACAAAAACTACATGGCATTTGATGTCTACATAATTTTTTTTTTGAAAGGTGAGACAAATTTCAATAAATTACTCTTACCACATAACCAAAAAAAATACTCTAACGGACAACCCATCAGTTGGAATAGATGGGGAACCCGAATCTGTTTGAAGACCTATTTTATATCTCCCAACAGATATTCCACCTGTTGCAACAGGTGGACAAATTTTAATAAATTATTCTATGCCACATTACAAGAAAATACTCCAACGGATAACCCATCAGTTGGAACAGATGGGGAATCTGTTTGAAGACTTATTTAATATCTCCCAAAAGATCTTCCACCCGTTGCAACAGATAGACCACCACCACCACAACCAATGATACCACCAATGCCACTAAGACCACCACCAATGCCACCAATACCAACACCAAGACCACCGATACCACTGCTAAAAAATACAAATACCAATACCACCAACAACAGCCACCAACAACAACACAAACACCATCCAACAATACCACAACAGTCAACAAAACACTAAGAGAAAAACTAGGGTTTTCTTGGGTGCTTCCTACTTTTTTAGCATCAAAACTCAAAATTGTTAACCCATTCTCGAAGATAATACAACTAAAATTCTTCTTTTTTATCATTAACTAAATATCCTTATTTTTTAGTATAAAGAACAAATGTAGAAATCTTCTCAAACTCTGTTACCTACGAAGACAAAGAAAATGACAGATACAAGCGGGAATGAAGTCAAAAAACAACTATATGTAGTCGTAAATGGGATGAAAATCGACTTATTTTGAAGGGTTAAGCAATATGTTTAGTAGTTATTGTTTGTATTATGGAGTGGAAGAGGAGACCCCGAGAGAGAGAGAGAGAGAGAGAGAGAGAGAGAGAGAGAAGAGCGAAAACTTAAGATTTGAAATGAAAAGTTTTTCGCGCAAATGGATGATTTGTATGGGTTGATTTGTAAGTTTGGAAAAGAATGACAAGTTTTGAAATTTCTAATTTGGTCTAAATTGATCTTAATTAATTTTAAAAAATTTAAAAGATATAGTTTTTAAAACATTGAGTTGATGAGAACTCATTTCAACTCAGAGTGATCGATCGACGACTTGGGTCGGGATGAACACAATACCAACGTCATGCAATTGCAAAGACTCGATTGGATTTATAGTTGACCCTGCGAGCTCATTCATTCATCCCTAGTTCCACCTAAATCAACTTAGTTATTATCACTATCCTAACATTGAGTTGATGAGAACTCATTTCAACTCATAGTGATCGATCGACGACTCTGGTCGGGATAAACGCAATACCAACCTGATAACACTCAAATTACACTCTTGAATGGGTGTAAGCGATCGTTGTCAATATAAAACCCAACTAGGTTGGGGTCGAATCCCACAAGGAACAATGTGAGTAGTGATTAAACTAGTTTGAAACTAAAGCTACAAGTTAAATTCAAACAACGATATAAAAAGATAAAATGGGGGTTTGAGGTTCATAGAGAGTTAATTTTCACTTTCAATATTTTAGTGTTTGAAATTAGTCTAAATGGGAAACCAGAGTTATGTTCACCATAGGTTTTGGGAATTGACAGATACTAGGTAATGCTTGGGATTCTTGAAGTAAGTAGAAACAGCAGATTATCCCTGACGACGATACTATCTGACTTATCTCTCGACCTCACCAGACAATTTATTATCTAATTCTCTCAAACTTAGATAACTTATCTATTTCTAATAGGATTTTATCAATCCAGTTACGGCATTGATCATTAAACAGAAGGTTGGTAGCTTACGAGTCCCTGTTGATCATTCACGGCCTCTAGTCTATTTCTCCGTTAGAAGCAAATAAAACCTAAGGTATAACCTAATGTTTGCAACCAGTAAATTTTAGTTTAAACAACAGAATTTCAAGACGTCCTACTACTCTTTGAATCCGTTAAATACCTAGTAACCTATCAAACCCTAGTCTATGAATCCCATAACTCCGACTAATGGAATTAGCCGCTCATGATTTGATAAACGAAATACAAAGTTGAATTCATGATAATAAGGATAAACTTACGAACGGATGAAAAGCAACAAGTAGTTTCTTTAATCTAATCCCCAAAATAGGAATCCACAAATAGTTGATAAGTGTTGAAGAAAAAAAAATCTCCAAAACTAAAAAAAAAAAAAAGAACTTCTTTTAAATAAACCCTAAAAGATGCTATTTATACTAAAGCCTAATCTCCGGCTCTACCAAGCCTATCAAACGTTACGTAACTCCAAGCTCATTACTCTATCAAAAAAAATATGACCGAGTTAGTGCACAAATGAACGAGCTCAATCTCTCAGTCTTTCTGCTGATCACTCTTCTCTAATATAGATGACAAGATATCTGTTATTCAAAAGTCTACACCATCGCCAGACATGCTTGCCTGGGAGTAATTCTTCTAAAGTTATCTGTTGATGTCTTCTGAAGAATTGCTCCCAGGCAAGCATGTATGGCGATGGTGTAGACTTTTGCATAGCAGATATCTTGCCATCTATATTGGAGATGAGTGATCAGCAGAAAGGCTGACAGATTGGGCTTGTTTAATTTGTGCACTAACTCAAGCATATATTTTTATAGGGTAATGATCTTAGAGTTACGTAATGTTTGATAGGCTTAGTAGAGCCGGTTTAGATCACACACTATGTAACTCCATGCTTACTAATTTATCAAATTGGTTGAGCAAGATGCATGGAGCAAAGCTCAATAAAAGTGTGTTGTTCAACTGTTGGAACCACATCTTCAACGTGCATCAACACATTTTGACCTAAAACAAACACAGCGACCCTTCATGTATCCTTTAAGGCTTCTGAAGAAAGTGTTCTGAAGGGCTTCTAGAATGCCACAACTTTGAAGGTAGCGTTCCTGATTGAACTCATAAGAGACGAGGAACTCCTTACCAACTTTGAAGACGGCAACGACCAGCTTGAATATAGAATCATCAAGCTGGAGGCAAGCTTAAAAATTATCCGGATTCACATACTACAGCAAGTATCTGATCTTCTCCAAGGAATGTTGAAAGCATGCTAAGGCAAGAAAATACAATCAATTAATCCATATTGCTAAGAAAGTAATGATACTCTATTTTTCTTTCAATCTAGTTTATGGTTCCGATCAGGTCAACGGCAGTGGACCTGATCAAAAATACAAATAAGAAGGCATGGGATGAAATTTAAAATTCAGAAATTACCGTCTTCGCTTAGTTTTCTTATTTTAACTGCAGTTGTTGTTGGCATAAGTTTTCTAGACTCGCTGAACATCATTTCAACCCTCGATGCCCATGAGGCTGCTTTGTTGGTCTTCTCTTATTTTTTACCTAGGTGACAATCCCGACCATGCATTTCCTTAGTAAAGTGTCCATCTGCATTATTTTTCTTTCAGAGATACAACAGACGAAATTACATTACCGGATACACTTTTATATTTGCACTTGATTCAGATTTTGCATCTATTAAGATAATTCCATCAGCCATATTTGTTAGAAGTTACTTTCTACCCTACGTCTTTTCTTCAATTAGCTCTTAGATGATATAGTCTTTCATCAACCACCCATTTTTCCTTGAAAGCATTCTCCTACCACACCTTCTGGCATATAATCATCACCCCGAGCGAGCAACCCAACCATATAAATTTTGTCCAGGGCAATAACCATATTGGTTTTCCATTCTTGTTTGATGCAGTACGAGGCTTTGAGGTCCCTCTAAGGGTCCAATTCACACTTAAAGTTAAGTTCAATCGCTATTAGTTCTCTATAGTGACGACAAATATTGATCCCTTCTCAAAACTTGACACGCATAAACACGAGCAACAACCGTCAGTAATTCGTAACAGGGTATCTGCACTATCTTCATGAGGTCCTCAGCCTTATCAATTTCGAACCCATAAAACTTAATGGTACAATGCAGGATCTAGTTTGAATGATCAATGCCTAATCGGTAAAAAATGGCATTCATAAAAATATTGTACTTTGTGTGTGTTATCCCAGTGACCTTATCAGTAATACATACATAACTCCCACATATATGATAGTGGATCCATCTGCATGCACCTTATTATTCCTAGTCCATCTATTGCTTAAATTGAATAAACAGATGACTAGTTAGTTGCAACAAATGACACATCTGTTTATATTATCAAACAATTGGAGACATCTGTTATGACAGTTGATTAACCTGTTGTAAAAATCAAACAGATATATACATCTATTGCAAAAGACTGCCATATGTTGTAAGTTATCTAACAGAAAGAATATATTTTACAACAGATTACCCATCTGCTAGATTTATTTTAAAGCAATTTTCTTTTCTTTCTGAGATACAATAATTTATAAATAGGTCCCTCCTTACAAATATGGATGATCCAGATTCGTACAAGAATATTCATATCGAGTCCTTGCGTGAACTTCAAAGGTAGTTTGATGAACTCCAGAGAGATTTGGATGACTTCGAAGCAAGGCTGCCGAATGAAAAATGTTCGATTAACAATAATAATAATGATAGTAATAATAATTAGGTAATGTTATTTATTTTAGCGCATGTATGTATTTTTCTCCTTTTGTATATAGGATCTACCCAAGGGATTCAAAAATCTATGAACATTCATTTCATTTTGTTGTCAACTTTGAATTTTTAATTCTTATTTAGTATTTAATAATAATCATTCTGTTTATTCCTTGTTCTCAACATGTCAATGGTTGGTGGTAGGGATTGAGCAGCAATTTGTGTCTACAGAGGTCTACGACAGATCGATCATACGTTGCACCTAGCGGTTATTAATAAAAAAGAGTTATTGTTGTTATTGAGAGGGTGAAAAGAAAAAGATATGACTTTCCAATTATTCAATATGAAAAATATTTTGTAAATAAATAATAAGGAAGTAAATGATAAACACAATTTATAAGCACAATTTTAATAACTGATCATGACTTTTCACCATTTTTGTTTTTGAATTTATTTTTTAAAATTATTTATTATATAATAAAATGGTTATTATTTTATTAAGAAATTTGAAAAGGTGTTTTTTTTATTTATAAAACAAAAAAGTAAGCAAATTTGAATTAATGATATGATGATAGTTATTTTTAAAAAAAAAAGAGTAGATTATATGTTGCAACAAATAAATTATTTGATGCAACAGGTTCACTATTGTTGTAATAGATGATATATTTGTTGTCACAGATGATTTATCTGATGCAACCGATTTCGAATCTGTCATCACAACTCAATAAAAATGGTTCTTGAAAAAAATTAATTAATAATAATAATCTTAAAAGTCATGACTTATTACAATATTTCTTAATTTAATTAAGTCATTACTTTTCACATTAATCAAAAATGTAATTAATAAATGGAGGTGAACAGTTAGATTATATGTTGCAACAGATAGTCTATCTAATGCAACATATTTTATATTTGTTGCAACAGATAATATATCTGTTGTCACAGATGTGTTATCTGATGCAACAGATATAGAATCTGTTGCCATAATTCAATAAAAACGGCTCTTCGAAAGAACTAATTAATAATAATAATCTGAAAAGTTAGACTTATATCACAATATTTATTTTCTTAATTTAATCAAAAATATAATTAATGTATGGAGGTGAATAGTCGCGCCTTTTTACCTCTTATTCAGATTCATTCCTCTATAAATAGGTCACTCCTTACTCAATCGTTCATTCAACTGCACTCTATTTATTTATTGCATCTCGTCTTTCATATTATACTCTAGAAGATAAGATTATGGCTGACCCAGTGTGGGATGTTGCTTTTCTGCAAGACGCCGTGAATGAACTTCGAAATCAAGTTCGTCACCTACAATGGGAACTGGGAGGAGTTAGAGCAAGAATGCTCCGCGAGATACGCAGGCTGAGGAGGGCCTTTCTACTTTCGGTTGAAGATTGGCCGGCTAGCAATGATGATGATGATGATAATAATAATAATAATAATAATAATAATAGATTATTATTTTTCTTTTAGTCTATTATATGTATTTTTATTTATTTTTGTTTAATAAATAAATTATGTTTGATCTTTGACGTTTTAATCCATATTTAATTTTCATTTTGTCTATTATCTTCTCAACAAACATGTCGACGATTCGACGTAAAAAGGAATAATTTAGAATCCAGTAGCAATAGTAAGATTTATCTGTTGGGTTTGTGGCAGGGGTTGACGTATTGTTCAAAACAGACTACTCATGTTGTAACAGATAAGAAGTTTGATGCAACAGATAAATAGTTTGTTTCAACAGATGACTAGTTTGTTGCTTTGCTTGGCTCTGACGTTTTAATTCGTACTCCTTCTGTCTCAAATTACCCATCTCAAATTGAGATGCCACATTGATTAAGAAAAATAATTAATAACATGTCTAGTATACCATAACCCACTGATCAGTTGATGGGACAGTAGACGTGTTTGAAATAACCATTGTTTGCTATTCAATCAAAATTTCATAAGAGAAGAAAGCTTTTAACGTCGGTCGGCGTATAGTCCCCTAATTAAATGATGTTTCCATTTTAATTTGAAGAAAAAGTGATTAATGCAAAGGGTAAAACATGAATTTTTTTAATCTTTTCTTGATTAATGAAAAAGATAAGTAAAATGAGAAATCGAATTAGGAAATTTGGGATGGGTAATTGGACATAAGAAATAATTTTGAATCCAGTAGCAATAGCAAAAGTTGAAACATATTGGTTATCTGTTGGGTTTGTGGCAGGGGTTGATTTGTGTTGTTTCAAACAGATTAATCATTTGTTGCAACAGATAATTAGTCTGGTGCAACAGATAAACATTCTGATGCAACAGATAATTAGTCTGGTGCAACAGATAAACATCCCGATACAACAGATAATACGTCTGATGCAACAGATAATACGTCTGATGCAACAGATAAACAGTTTAATGCAACAGATAAATCTTTTGATGCAACAGATTACTCATCTGATGCACCAAATGATTGATCTATTTAAATTATGGGCACTTATGCTAGATTCATGATCGGGGTTCTATCCATTGTTGGAAAACGGAAGTGTACCCAGATGACAAATACGAAAAAAAATTATAATTTTACTTGCCAAAGTCACCTATGACAAATAAACATCCCGATACAACAGATAATACGTCTGATGCAATAGATAAACAGTCTGATGCAACAGATAAATCTCCTGATGCAACAGATTACTCACCTGATGCACCAGATGATTGATCTATTTAAATTGTGGGCACTTATGCTGGATTCATGATCGGAGTTCTATCCATTGTTGGCAAAACAGAAGTGTATCCAGATGACAAATACGAATAAAAATCATAATTTTACTTACCAAAGTCATCTATGAAGTAATGCCAAAGTGGAAAGTGATGTAGTAAACAAAATTCAACCTAAGAAATTGGTCAGATCGCAGCAGTAGCGTTATACCAACAACAACAAATGGTCAACAAGAAGAAAATGAAGATGATAATGAAGTAAAAGATGATGATAATAAAGCAGAAGATGATCAATAAAGCAGCAGAAATAGAAGCAATGAACAACAAAAATTGCTAAGAGAAAGAAAATAACAATGGATTAGAAGAGAGAGAAAGGCGCCTTTTTTTCCTCCGTTTCCTGTTATTTTAGGTATACATTGGGATCAAAGTATAAATTTAAAAACTTGTCAGTTATTTTCAAACTTTCCCAACTTTCTTAATCCATAATAAAGTAATTGTCACCTCCAACTAATAATTAAGACTTGTGTCACTCATACCTTATTTTAAAACTCTTTTGTCACCTGTGGCCCAAACCCCCCAAGATACTAGAAGTACATTTTTTAATAAAATAATTTGATAAAAATCATCGAGTGTTTTCTTATTTCTTAAACTTCAGTGTCAAATTATGACATAAAATAAAACGGAGGAGTACTAGATTTCATTTATTCATTTGCATAAAATTAGATACTCCCTCTATTAAGTATCAGACCATTTAAATATTTTTAAAATAAAATTATTGAATTTCAAAGTTATTAAATGGAAATGACCCCTCTGTTCCCTTTTACTACTACTCCAAAGCGTCTTTGTTTGTTGAATTCAACTTTTCAAATAAATTAATTTTTTATTTCTACTCGATAATTATAACTTTATTATTTTAGTATTAGGCTGTAATGGTAAAAAAAAAATACACCATCAGGGATTAAGAAATGAAGAGGCATTTGATTGCACAAGGATAATTTAGAAAAATCCAAATGCCAAAATGATCACCCCATTTTATTCTTGGCAACGTACAGTGCTAAATACACTATGATAAAGCATATCAGAGACTCTAATTTATTGCCTTCTATAAATTATAATAATACTACGTCTCAATCTCAAATAAATTTAAAATTGAATAAATGAAAAATTGTGCACAAATAATAATAAATGGAAAAGGGTCAGAAATACCCTTCAACTACTAGAAAAGGGTCTAAAATACCCTTCATCTATGTTTTGGCTCTAAAATGCCCTTCCATCCACCAATAGGGCTCAAAAATACCCTTTCACTTAACAGATATGTGATTAGGCTTTAATTTTACACATGACATCTTGACATTGGTTAGAAATTTAATTAATTAAAATCTGATTTTTTTAAAATCCAATCCAATTCCTACCGAAACTACCTACCCATTTGTCCAACTCAACGACCCGACCCAAACATAAAAACTAAATGGGAAAAGTATTCAAGACTTTTGTTTCATCTTCTCGAAAATTTCAATAGCAATTTTAGAATTTCGAAGCTGCCAAATGCCGTCGTCGGAGCTTCGTCGATTTTGACGGCGGCGGACTAGTACCAAAATGTACGCCAAGCCTCTACGAACCTAACCCAACAAAAATCCCCCAAAAATACTTCCTCAAGCGCCGAAAATTTTTATTTGAAAGAAGTGCCACCGCTTGTGATTTTCGGCAGTGGCGGCGCTGCCGCAGCTCACCATCAAATGGGAAAAACTCAACACCAAACGGGGCGCCTCCTTCAGGCGACCAAACCCCAGCAAGAAGATCCAAAAACTACGATGTCAATTAATGCCAATTTGAGTTTGAAATTTTCACCGGCGGTAGAGATTTCAATCGGCGAAGCTCCGAATCCAAAAATTTCAACAGCAAGCAAATCTAAATGAGGTCAGAAAAAAAAATTTCACAAAAGCCCCTTCGATTTCTTCACAAAACGTGTTCAAATTTTTAAATTAGTTTTCCTACTGTTTGTTTGTGTTTACTCATATGGTTTTCTGACAAGTTCCATTTTTAATTATCTTTCATGTGAATTTCTAGAAGAATGGTTGATACCGTGGATGTAGTTTTTAATTACGGGGGAAAGTGGATCCTATCTCCTCAACTTGTCTAAACAAAGAAATTGAACCAATTTTGGAGAGGATATAATGTTGATCTATTGTCATATATTGATCTTACTACAGAGTTCACTAAAAAATTTGGTTTTAAGGTTGTCAAGCAACTACTAGTAGCAGGGCCTAATGGTAAGTATATTTTGCTTGAGGATGATTCAGGTATTAGGACCCTACAATCTATTTTGTCTAGACAGTTCAAGGTGCTTCAACTATTTGTTGTAGATGAGGGTGAAGCTAGTGTTGTAACTCCAAACATCTTTCTTGTTAATCAATCTATTTTGAATAAAGTAGATGTAGAAATAGCAACTGATGTTAAATCAGAGGAGGAAGAGGATAATAATGTGCCTCTTCTTAGTGATTATGACAGTGAAGAGTTGTAACTTTTTAGAAAATAAAAGAGTAGAGAAGTCAATGACCAGCTGTACATATTCTTAGAGTTGGAAAAGAGTATATTCTTTAAAAGTCTTAAAGAAGCTAAGAGAGTTGTGAGTTATTACTCTATTGCTAATAAGAAAGGTCTTCAAGTTGATAAAAGTGACACTACCAGATTGAGATATGTGTGTGATGTTGGATGTCCATTTGAGTGTTTGATATCTGAAGATAAGAAAAGCCAAGGTTTCAAAATTAAGACTTTGAATACAAATCACACATGTTTGATACCTTCTAAGAATAGAAGAGCTACCCAAGATGCTTTAGCACACTACTTCAAGAAGAAAATTCAGAATGATCCAAAAATTAAGGTGACAGACATGAGAAAATATTTGTATGATACTTTTAAACTAAATGTTAGCTATTCTACAGTGAAAAGGGTTAAGAGGCTTGTATTAGAGAAATTGAAGGGTAGCTACATTGACGAATTTAATAAGTTGGAGGCTTATGCCCAAGAACTCAGGGAGAGCAATCCTGGTACAGATATGATCACAAATATATCTAAAGAGGCTTTGGATCAAGGGAAAAGAAGGTTCTTAAGGATGTATGTTTGTATTCAAGCGCTGAAAAATGGTTAGAAAGCAGATTTGAGGCCTTTTATAGTGCTAGATGGCACCTTTTTAAAAGGAAAATGCAAGAGAATTTTATTAGTTGTACTTGTCCAAGATTCAATGAAACACTTTTACCCCCTTGCTTGGGCAGTAGTGGACAAAGAGACAAGTAGAACCTGGAAATGGTTTGCTGAATTGTTGCGAAGTTCTTTAGATTTAGCTGATGGTGAAGGATTAACATTTATGTCTGATATGCAGAAGGTAATTGCCTGACATATTTATTTATGCTTTCATGTTGAATTATTATGTAACTAGTACTTTAACTATTTTTATGTTTATTGTTATAGGGGTTGTTAAATGCTATTAGTCAAGTCTTTTCCAAAGCACATCATAGATGGTGTGTAAGACACATAGAAGCAAATTAGAGCAAGATTTGGAGAAGTGTACAAATGAAGAAACTTTTGTGGTGGGTTGCTTGGAGCACATATGAAGAAGAATTTCATGATCAATTAAAGGATATTGGTGCTTTGTCTGAACAAGCTGCCAAGGATTTAGTGTGGTTTCCTGTACAACATTGGTGCAGGACTTATTTTGATACAATCTGCAAAAATTTTGCATTTGAAAATAATTTCACAGAATTATTCAACAAATGGATTCTAAATGCAAGAGGAAAACCTATAATCAAGATGTTGGAAGAAATTAGAACCAAGGTAATCTGGTCACTATTTTTTTTACAGTTTGAAAACCTCAGTTTTTTACTATTTAATGTCAGTTTATAATATTTGTCGTAGATAGAGATATTTGGGTGCTATAGTCTTGACATTCTGTGCATATTGTCGTACTATTTTTTAATTAAGGTTGTTGTCACTGTTTGTATAAATAGGCCATGGTAAGGTTGGAAGAACTTGAAAAATGAGGGGGAAAATTGGAAAAAAAATTTTAATCCATATGCTATGGAGTTGTATAATGATTACTATATGATTGCACATTGTTTTGAAGTTAAATCTAATAGAGATCAAGGGTATGAGGTCATTAAGGACGAAGATACGCATGTGGTGCATATTGGTAGAAAGAAGTGTACGTGTAGGACATGGGACTTGACAGGTATACCGTGTCCTCATGCCATCAAAGCTTACATTCATGATAAACAAGAACCAAAAGTTCATATAAATTGGTGGTATTCAAAAGAAGCTTACATGTTGGTGTACATGTATAAGATACAACCTGTTAGAGGTTCTAAATTTTGGAAAGTTGATTCTGCTCATGCTATGGAGCCACCAGAAATACATAAAATGGTTGGTAGACCAAAGCATAAAAGAGAAAGAGAAAAGGTTGAGTCTAGGAAAAGGAGGGGGTATGGCCAGCTTCAAGAAAAGGACTGAAAATGACATGTGGACATTGTGGTGCAACAAGCCACAATCAAAGAAGATGTCCTTTGGTAATTAATTTTTCTGTACTTGACAAATATTCGCATTACGTAATCGACTATCTAACTACTTTGTTGACTCTTGTAGCTTAACAGATCAATACAATCAGTCCAAGATGTACCACTCTCAGCACCCCAAGATAGCCAAGAATCTAGTGTAGTTATGCGTACTCTTGATTGTGTTGCTCTTTGATGTACAGTGGCTGATACAGATGGAGAAAAAGCTGAAGAGGATGAGCAGCCAACTATACAGCCTAAAAGAATCTCCAAAGCTAAGACTAGGCTTAAAGCTAAAAAGGTTTCCCATCGACCAACTGGTACTAGGAAGATTAGCTTCAAGGGAGATGAAAATGGTGTGAGTATACCTACAAATATACCATATTCACCAAAAAAGTTGACTTACAAAGGCAACACAGCCATCACTTCAAATCAGTTGAATGTTGAAAAGAAAAAAAAATAGGCAAACTGAAGACAAAGAGGAGTGGCAAAAAATAGGGAAGTAATTGCTTTTTTTGGTTGAATGTTTTTTGGTTCAAGGGACATGAAAGTAGTATTTCTTTAAATTTTTGAATGTATGTAATGGCACAATAGATGTCTTGTGAAAACTTTCGGTTTGCAATATATTTGAGGTTTTGTACCATCTCTATAATATCAAATGAATGTTATTTAGTTATTCACTTCACTCTATTCGATTCAATCTTCTAGAATTCAATGGGTAATTGTCAATTTTTCACTGATTTGTTGTACGCAAACTAAGCTCCATTGTCAATTTCTTAATATAACAACATTATCAGGTGATGTTTAAGACCTCCCTATTTCACTTCAATAATACAGAACAATGACTCAATCAATTTGAGGAAAATTTCCAAAAGCAAACATTACTTTTCCTTTTTAGCTACTACTTTTCTATGTCTGCCATATGGAATGAAAATTTTCAAAAGCAAACATTACGTTTCCTTTTTATCTACTACTTTTCTATGTAATCAAACTTTTTTGAAATGTCATGAAATAATGCTTTTATTTCGACCCCACTTGTCTATTTTTGCTCTTTCAACTTTCATTTCACACAAAACAATTGCATTGTTTAATAGCAAATTGTCATCAAGAGACACCAAAACCACTTAAAACACAAGCAATGACATTCTCATATGCAATTTCATTGTTCAAAAATCACAAAACATTGGTAATTTGTTTCCAGATACAACAACTTTCAAGTCTAATTAACATTAAAAAAATTAAATATAAAGTTTCATTGTGCCATTACATAACAATAACAAACTCTAAAAACTAGATTATATATTCAGTCACTTCTTTTCTATTGCTTTCCACCTATCCTTGTATTTAGTAGGCTTTAAAATTGATTGGTCATCCTTTTCAAATTCATCGGAATCTTCATCAAAAATTGTACTTGACGAGGCAACAAGAAAGACATTTTTCTAGTCTTCCAAACAACACAGCCTGCTTCATTCTGCATCTCTTCGACAACTTCCAATTTACCCTAGCGCGAGAAAGGAAAATGTTCAACTCCCAAAAAAAATATTATTTCGTAATTAAAAACTACATCCACTGTATCAACCATTCTTCATAATTTCATATGAAAAATAATTAAAAAATGAAACTTGTCAGATAACTATATGAGTAAACACAAACAAACAGTAGGAAAATAAATTTAAAAAATTGGACACGTTCTGTGAAGAAATCGAAGGGGCTTTTGTGAAAATTGTTTTCTTGACCTTGTTTGGATTCGCTTGCCGTTGAAATTGTTGGATTCGAAGCTCCACCATCGAAAATCTCCGCCGCCGGCGAAAATTTTGGTCTCAAATTGGCGTCGATTGACGCCGTAGTTTTTGGATCTTCTTGCTGGGGTGTGGTCGCCTGAAGGAGGCACCCCATTTGGTGTTTAGTTTTTCCCGTTTTACGGTGAACTGCGGCGGCGGCGCCACTGCCGGAAATCACAAACGGTGACACTTCTTTCCAATAAAAATTTTCGGCGTTTGAGGAAGTATTTTTGGGGGATTTTTGTTGGGTTAGGTTCGCGGAGGCTTGGCGCACGTTTTGGCACTAGTCTGCCGCCGTCAAAGTCGATGAAGCTCCGGCGACGGCGTTTGGCAGCTTAGAAATTCTAAAATTGCTACTGAAATATTTGAGAAAATGAAACTAATGTCTAGAATAGTTTTCCCCTTTAATTTTTATGTTTGGATCGGGTCATTGGGTTGGACAAATGGGTGGGTAACTAGGTAGGAATTGAATTAGTTTTAAAAATAATCAGATTTTAATTAATTAAATTTCTAACCAATATCAAAATGTCATGTGTAAAACTAAAGCCTAATAGGTATCTGTTAAGTAGAAGGTATTTTTGAGCCCTATAGGTGGATGGAAGAGCATTTTAGAGCCAAAACATAAATGGAGGGTATTTTAGACCCTTTTCTAGTAGTTAAAGGGTATTTCTGACCCTTTTCCGAATAATAAATAAATAGGCTCAGAAAGTAATAATTGAGATGAATCAATAAGCTTATGACTAAGCTTTCATAGTTTGATGGTATAATTTTTCAATCATCATTGCCTCAACTATATTAAATTAAATTTAACAAAGCGAAAAATACTAAAAAAATTAATCAAAAATAGATAAATAGGTGAGAAAAAAAATAAAATTAAGCCAAGTATCAGGAAAAAAAAAAATCTTTCTCATACACAGCATTTCGCGTACTGTGTCATAAGGTGTCCTAAGATTTTATGATTTCATCATGTACTAGACAAGGCAAAATTATAAGCTAAATTTTTCAAATGGTCACTCAAATTATAAGGTTATTATGTCCGAAAATTACTTTTTAATGAAAAAAAAATATTGAATAATAAAAAATTGAAATTGACTAAGTTGACCAACAAAGATAAGTAGATTGTTTCTGACTAAGTTGCTCGAACTCGTCAAAAACGTCTACAAATATGTGTTGGATTCTTCAAAAATAATATATTTTTGAAAGATTTCATATGGATGCGGAAACATTTTGAAGAGTACAAACAACTTAGGTTTCTAATAAATCTTTGACTCAAATAAAGCATCACAAATCTCTCTATATATATATAAAAGAAATCAATAACCAATCATATGTGACATGTCTTAGAGACCTCCATTCCCATTTTTCTTTTTTCTCCCTTTCTTGAAGTTTTTTCACATTTTTTTAATTATTTAATTAACTTAAATGATTGTAATAAAAATCCATTTACTTAATTGAAGAAGTCCAAACGTTGATAACTGATTCATCACATCTACCTAAACATTAAACATTCCATAATTGAAACAAAACCAAAATGGTCAGAAACGAATTATATAATGAGCTAGGGAAAGGAGCCTTTTGATGAGCTACGGAAAGGATTTCTTTGTTAGGAGAACCAGAATGATTGTGCATTTGGAGGAAGCACCAACTTTCATTGCGAGATGAAAAACCCTTGTATCTATTTCAAAGGAGTTTGCAGAGAGGCTATGAAGTTCCTATGTAAATTTGCAAGTATGCTAGATTTCCTTCTTCTTCTGTTTTTTCCCTTTCTGGCTTGATAATATTTGTATTTTATTTTATTTTTTTGTAACTTTTATCTTTTTTGGACAAGGAGAATTGTGATGGACATTAGAGGAGTATTAAATATAATTGCTGAGGAGTACTCTTGTGGTTCATGTCTTATGTTGATAAATTCAATTATTCCTTTCTCTTAAATGCATGCATATGATGTATCTTCAAAAAATAATATGATGTTTTCATTAAATCTTTTACAACAAAATAACCACATATATATTATTATTTGTTGTTTTATTTCTTTTAATTTATATGAAAATCAAAGGAACATATTATTAGTGAAGAAAATAATGATTCACAAAAATCTAATTTTGGTCCCTAAAGGCTAAATTCAAAAAAAAAAAATTGCTCAGAGTTTAATTATTGACGCGCTATTTGTGACCATCTCTTTTAGTGAAATTTAAAATTTATGCTTAACAACATTGTGATTTTTTTTTCCTTGGTATCAAAAGAAGTTAATGTACACATACGCCACTAAAAAGGGCCATTTTTAGCAATGTGAAGTACTAAATCAGTTTTATGCGATGGATCATAATGTTTTCTTTGAAATTACAAAGTGAAAAGCATCATATTGCTATAAATCATATATCCACCACAAATTTTGAGTAAAAATCTTTTCTTTCTCATTTAACTAAAGTAAATATGATAAGAAATGAAATTCTTCTAAGCTATAATTCTCATAATAATTTTTATATTTTTGATTTCATAAATTTATAAAAATAAATTAGATTTTGTGTGTATTAACATGAAAATTATGATATATATATATATACACACATCACTCAATTAATTAAGGAAGATATTTATGAAAATAAGTTACTACTACAAAGACTATTCAATTTTCAAGAAAGGTTCTTTTCTTAAAATTTTTAACTTTTCATTTCTCCTCCTAAATAAATGTGATATTGCAGACCAAAACAATCTTCATTTTCTCTAAAATAAATTTCATTAAGTTAATCTAACGCTTCTTTAACATATTAGTTCAATTTTTAATGCCATTTTATTTAATAAAAAAATCGTAAATGCAGGGATTAAAGTTATTTTACATCCTCATTTAACTTATTAACAATGAATAAAAAAACTATGTACTTTTACATAAAATTTATTAATTCTAAATAAATTACACATTTTAAAATAATATAAAAGCATTTATTTACTGTAAAAAAATAAAAACGGTGTTTAAACTTATGTAAAAGATTAAAGTCAAAGGAAACAATATTTTTTATAATATCTCTCAAAGTAAGAGAAAATGTTGATAGTACATATCATAAGTGAATATCTAAAAAAGTTAGTAAAATTATTTAAATACTTTAGAAATACATAATTATGAAGAAACTTTGAATATGTGATTATCAAATTTAATTTGTTTATTCTATTGAATTTTCTTTGTAATTTTTCCGTTCGATTTTACTTGTCATATTTTGAGTTGACACACTTATTAAGAAAATAATTAATAACATCGGTTATTTTACCATAATAGCTCTATTATGTGATGCTTACATTGTATCTTGAAACTAATTTGAAAAAAAAAACAATTAATATTAAGGATAAAATAATGAAAAAATTATCTTATTTTGATATGTCAAAAACGATAAGCAAAAATAGAAATTCAATGTATATAGCTATTCATTGCAAAATTATTATTTCATAAATTTTATAAGAATTTAATAATCGCGCGAAGCGCGAATCAATTTACTAGTACAAAGAATACAAAGAAAAAACAAGAAAAGAATAACATAGGATCAACTAGTCATATGCACTAAAACTTTCGTTATGCATAAAATTCTAAAAAGATTCAACCACATGGATCTATTATATAGAACCTTACCCTGCATTAAACAGTTTTCATGACTTAAACACATGATCTCCTGATCACATCAAGGTAACTTTGTTCGTTACTCAAAAAAAACCCTTCAACAACAACAATATTAATAAGATGTACGCACTAATAAAAAAAATAATAAAACCAACCATAAAAAAAACGACCACAAAAATGTGATCGTAAGAAACCGACCACATGTGGTCGGTTTTCAATTTTTTAAAAAAATAAATTTAAAAAAAAAAACGACCACAAGTGGTCGGTTTTATATTTTAAAATTCCAAAATATTAACTTTAATAAATTTTATATTAATTATTATTCATTTTAAAAATAAAAAAATACAAAAACCGACCACAAGTGGTCGGTTTTTATATAAAAAAAAAGTTTAAAAAAAAAAATTAAAACAACCGACCACATGTAGTCGTTGTTTTTTTAAAAAAATATTTAATTAAAAATCAACCATTTGTGGTCAGTATTATTTTAAAATTAAATTTAAAATATTTTAAAAAAGCGACCACAAGTGGTCGGTTTTGGGAAATTATTTTCTTTTTTATTTTTTTAATTAAAAACTGATCACTTGTGGTCAGTATTGTTTTAAAAATTAAATTTAAAATATTTTACAATACTCACCTCAAGTGGTCGATTTTTAATTAAAAAAATAAAAAATAAAATAATTTCCCAAAACCGACCACTTGTGATCAATTTTTTAAAATTATTTTATTTTTTATTTTTTTAATTAAAAACCAACAACTTGTGGTCAGTATTATTTTTACAATTAAATTTAAAATATTTAAAAAAGCGACCACAAGTGGTCGATTTTTAATTAAAAAAATTTTAAAAAAATAATAAAACAACAACTTGTGGTCGGTTTTTATTTAAAAAATAATTATATGTAAAATCAAATAGATTGTTTTTAAAAATGTCTGAGTGATCACACGTTATAATAGCAAAAATCAATCAATCTCAGATTTTGTAAATAAATTATACTAAAAAATATATCAAATAAAATAAATAAATTATGTTAAACATAATCTTTATCTTTTACTTATATTTCAATAAATAAAATAAATATTTTCCTTTGTATATATGTTAAATATGCATAATCTTTGTATAATGAATATGTGTATATATATCATACCGTTGAGATAATGATATTATGCTACTATTGCAGTTATAATAATATAACGTACCTATTTAATCGATAATTCATCATAATATAATGAATGTGTTCTATTATGAGGTAATCTAGTAGTGATCGATCGATGAACAATGTAGTAAAAAACTAGTAGAATCTATCCAAACATATTATTGAATACCTTGATTTGAAACGATAGAAGTGATAATATACTATACGTCGAGGTTATATTAATCTAAGATAATCTAATCTATCGATAACTCATCAAAGTATGTATATAAAATAGTATACCACTCATGTACGTATGTGATGTATATAGTACGTATTTAGAACTTGATATAGTCGATAGTATGTGTATATGTGTGTGTATGTATAGGTATATATATAATATATACATATTATATAGCGATGGTATATTAATGACATAAGATAAACCAACCGATAATTTATCTGAATATATGTGAAATATGTTGTTTATTATTATGGGGTACTAAAATTGGGTATGTGATGTATATAATACGTATTTGAAAGTTGATAGCCAATTGAATATATTTATACATACGTATATCTCGTGTAGTCATCGATCGATGAACGATGTAGTCAAAAACTAGTAGAATCTATCCAAACATATTAAATACCTTGATTTGAAACGATAGAAGTAATATTAATATATTGTATGTTGAAGTTATATTAATGTAAGCTAATCAAAATAATCGATAACTCATCAAAGTATGTATATGAAATACGTCGCATTATATTATTGGATAATATACCCATGTACGTATGTGATGTATATAGTACGCATTGATATAGTCGATAGTGTGTATATGTGTGTGTATGTATAGGTATATATATAGTATATACATATTATATACTGAAGGTATATTAATGACATAAGATAAACCAATTGATAATTCAACTGAGTATCTGTGAAATAGGTTTTATATTATTATGGGGTAGTAAAATCGGTATGTGATGTATATAGTACGTATTTGAAAGCTGAAAGCCAATTGAATATATTTATATATACGTATATTTCGTGTTGTGATCATATGCAGTAAAAGAAAGCTAGATAACTGAATCTATATATCAAAATATTTTGAATAATACATTGATATCACAATATTGATAAAATAGATATACTATTTTGTGTCAATGTAGACACACATATATTGTTTAAGTTGCAATAACATAAGACAAGTAATCGATAATTTATTTGATTAACATGTTGTATATATATATAATATCATATTTAAAAGCTAATTAACCAAAAATTTATCGCAATTTGCAAAATTCATTAATATTATTATACGATTGAGGAAAAATACTACTCGTGTTAATGTCATGATAGAATAACTAATTATCTGATTTATATATATACACATTGTATTAAATTATTTGGATGTTGTTATAAATATTATAGGATTTATTAAAATTTATTAAAATTTTAATTTGTTAAAAATAATTTTAATTTATTAATTTATTTTATAATTTTTTTTATTTATTAATTATAAATTATAATTTATTAAACTTTAATTTGTCAACAATTTTGTGGTCGGTTTTTAAAAATATTACCAGAAATACGTATGTGATCGATGTATATAGTACGTATTTGGAAGCATTATAGCCAATCAAATATATGTATATATCTGTATATTTCATGTAGTGACGTATGCAGTAATCAAAAGCTAGATAATTGAATCTAATAATAATTTTAGTTAACATTATTTTTTACATATGTAGTTATTTTAATAATGACATCTTATTATTTTCAATATCACATTTTTTAAATAGCAGCCCAAGTCAATTCAATTTGTCCAATTTATTTAATTTCTAGCCTAATTCTTGTCCAATTAATATCAATTTTAGCCAAATTGATATCAATTTTTAACCCCAAATTAAAAGTGAAATTGCTCAATGTTGATCCAACTGCTGAGGTGAGATCTCAATTCCTTTCCCTTTAAAACAATATCAAAACCCTAATCCCTCCATTTCAAAAAAAGATGCCGTTATACCTTTTCTCTCTCTATACCTCTCTCTATCCATCAATGGTTGCCACCGCCGCTGAGAAACCTGAGTCGGCCCTTCCCCTCTTCCTGGCTTCCCTCTTCTCTTCCCTAGCCGGAGAAAACCCGATGTCGCCGAGCCAGCCGGCAGAGCACCAGCGCCGCCTCCCAAAATCAACCATGCCAAACCGCCGCGTCCTCGCCAGTTGAGGTATTTCTTGCTTCACCAGTTCCCCTATTAACACTACCAATTTCCTGTGTGGGTCATCATGCAAAATTCCTTTTTCCCCCCTTCTATTTTTACATCGAATAGTCATTAGATGTAATATTTAGTATTAAATATCGTTGCTATGATGAAAGTTCAGCTTTTGAAAGTCACAAGGCTTGAAGATGCATCGACAAGCATGTTGATTCTGAGCGGTTACCTGAGCAATGGCACCTTCCATGCTATTCTTTATGTATCATATCTTCCTTTTTTTTCCTCTTTTCATAATTCACCCTCTCTTTGTGATATGTGATATGACCGAGGCAGTGTGGCTCGTTGAAGCGTGCAGTTCTCTTTTTTTTTTTCATTATGCAATGTACTTGGTAGTTTTAGGGGATAGGTGACTGTTTTTCTTGTGTTCTCTAATTTGTTTGTGTGTGGCCCTCTTAGTGCTTGCTTTACGAAGGCTAACAAAGGATCTCGGTGTATTTGAGTTTCACTTTAGCTCAACATATGGACATCCAAATGCATCATATATATGGAACTTTTGTACGTAAAGATATCCATAAGCTATGTGTATAGGATACTCATCTTGTAACAAGTTGGAAATTTAAAGAAGCTAACCATCATTTATACCATTTTGCTTTTTCATCCTGTTGAATATAAATTTTGTCGCCTTGTCTATGTCTGTGATTTCCTTCCAATTGTTGACACAAAGATTTCCTACATTCCAGTATGATCCTGAAGATTCCTCTTCACTCGTCCTTTTTGGTGGTGCTGCTGTCACTGCTCTTTAGTTGACAACTTCAATTCTTGGAGCCATCGATTTTATACCTTTGGCTCGTACTTTTTTTTCTATCACGATCAACTCTTTTTTTAAAAAAAATTATGTTTTCATCGTTGCTGATTGTTCTGTATTGTATAATTTTTCAGTTTCCTAAATTACTGGAAGTGGTGGGTCTTGACTACACTCTCTGGTTCAGTGCCCATTATCTACTATTGAAGGTAATGGCTGCACTATTGCTCGCGTTTCTCCTTAGGCAATTGTTAATACCTCATGTTATTTTGGTGAAATTGGGATTTTGTGGTCAATTGTTTCACTGGCAATTCCCCTAAAACTAGGACAGACTTCTTGTTTAGAATATTTCAATTTCTTAAATTAGATTATGGGGGAGCTGATTTTTGTGTGTAATTTGATCTGATTGGGATTTGGCACATAATCAATTACCGTAATTAAGTGTTATTTTCATAGGATTAAAATTGCTTTTGTTTCTTTGTGTAAGACAATGTGTTTGTCACGAATGTGTAGAATTTACTAAAGTGTGGTCACTTGTGTTTTGAATTTAGATAAGTGTGGTCACTTGAGAAGTGTATAAGTGACTTGAAAATGTTTAAGTATGGGTACATGAAATGTGGACTTGTGTTTTGAATTTAGTTAAGTGTGGTTATTTGAGAAGTGAATTAGTGAGTCGAAAATGTTTAAGTGTAGTTACTTGAAAGGTGGACTTGTGTTTTGAATA
>NC_061120.1:7511155-7522611 GCF_002878395.1 Capsicum annuum | reverse complement strand
GTTAAGTGTGGTCACTTTAGAAGTGAGTTAGTGACTTGAAAATGTTTAAGTGTAGGTACTTGAAATGTGGACTTGTGTTTTGAATTTAGTTAAGTGTGGTCACTTGAGAAGTGAATAAGTGACTTGAAAATTTTTAAGTGTAGGTACTTGAAATGTGGACGTGTGTTTTGAATTTAGGTAAGTGTGGTCATTTGAGAAGTGAATTAGTGAGTCGAAAATGTTTAAGTGTAGTTACTTGAAAGGTGGACTTGTGTTTTGAATATAGTTAAGTGTGGTCACTAGAGAAGTGAGTTAGTGAGTCAAAAATATTCAAGTCTAAGTACTTGAAATGTGGACTTGTGTTTTGAATTTAGTTAAGTGTGGTCACTTGAGAAGTGAGTTAGTGACTTGAAAATGTTTGTAGGTACTTAAAATGTGGACTTGTGTTTTGAATTTAGTTATGTGTGGTCACTTGAGAAGTGAATAAGTGACTTGAAAATGTTTAAGTGTAGGTACTTGAAATGTGGTCTTGTATTTTGAATCTAGTTAAGTGTGGTCATCATTTGAGAAGTGAATTAGTGAGTCGAAAATGTTTAAGTGTAGTTACTTGAAAGGTGGACTTGTATTTTGAATATACTTAAGTGGTCACTAGAGTAGTGAGTTAGTCAGTCGAAAATGTTTTAAGTGTAGGTACTTGAAATGTGGACTTGTGTATTGGAAGGATAATAGGCTAAGGTATCCCGAACTTTCATTAATGGCACGGGATGTCTTAAGTGCTACTCCAGTGCGAGCTCTATTGTGTGACTTGCAAAATACTGAAATGATGTAAATGTCTCAGATAATCCCTTCTGTTGGGAGATAGTACACTGATGTAAAAGCTAGGAAGGATAAATGAAGCGATAGTACACTGATCTGCAATCATTTCTCTGTTGCTGTCTAAAGAAATGATGCACTTCTTGATGCGTATAGTTAAAGCAAGGAAACCATAACCAAATTCAAGAATTGATACTTGTAATTTGGTTTGTAAGTGAGTTTCTTTAACCTCTGGTGCCTGTTTTTCAATCTTAACCCACTCAATACATCACAAAGATTGTCTACAATGACTTCTGTTGGCTTTAACATTTTCCAGCAGCCGAGTCTGACTTCTTCTCCCTTTAATCTGTGAACGGTGACTTCTTTATTTCCATCTGCCCTCCTTTTTAGTCTTTGCCTTGTTAATACAAAGAGGGGCATTGCGAAAAACTTCTTCCTTATTAATGATGAGTTTTCCATAAAGAACGACCTTTTTTTGTAAATGCCGAGAGTTTCGATGTAGGAGCTGTAACTACTTATCTTTATGAGTGCGAATTACTATTACAATTTCTTATCGTGGTTTTTGTGTCATTTGTTTGATGATGTACAGATATGGCAGCATATTGAGAAGTTGGATGCAGAGGTACTAACTGAAGATACTCCTCCTCTAGTTCGAAAAGCTATGTACCGTGGCCTGCAAAGACGATTGGATGAAAGATTATTTATCACTTTGTCAGTTTCTTTTCATTTTGCTTGTTCCTGATGAGTATTGTTGGTGTATCATGAGTAGTAGATTTTCTTATGTAGTGTAGATTAGATGTTCATTTTAGTTCCATGTAAAAATAGTTGGAGCAAAAACAAACAGCAGCAGCAGAAAGAATCGTGTTTTGAAGTGCAGGTGTATTTGCTATGACTATGGATAATATGGATATTCATATTATCCAATGGGTTTATCCATATCAAATACGGGTTGGGTTGGATAATCTATCTATTTTTGTTTGACCCATTTTTATCAGCCCATATCTGGCTCGACCTGCTCGTTTGTCACCCCTAGTTGTTTGTATGGAATGTAGCATATTATAATTTGTTATTTTCTTCAAAAAAAGTTATCAGAAAGATCGACCACATGTGATCGGTTTTTAAAAAGATTTTCAAAAAAATCGACCACATGTGATCGATTTTTAAAAAGATGTTTTAATATAATTAATTAATTATATTAAATATAAAAATCGATCAAAAGTGGTCGGTTTAATAAAAATTAATTAATTAATTTAAATAAAAATATAGATTACATGTAGTTGGTTTTATTACAATTAATTATTTAATTTAAATAAAAAATTTATCACTTGTGATCGGTTTTGTTAAAATTAATTAATTAATTTAAAAACAAAATCGACCATATGTGGTCAGTTTATTTTGAATTTTTTTATATTTAATTTTTTTAAAAATAAAATTGAATTTTAAATATATATATATATATATTTAAAAAAAAAAATCACCACACGTAGTCAGTTTTAAAAAGCTACCACGCTTTTACCAACCATACATTTTGATCGGTATTTTGTGGTCGATTTTCCTTTTTTTTAGTAGTGTATGTGGATCTTATCACTATTTACGTGCAATAGAAAAGTTCTTTGAAACAAAGAATGAATCAGAAAGAACGTAGCGAATAAAGATATAATTTTTGGATCATTTGAAAAAAAAAAAACAATTGATCATCACTTTTCCTTATGCTCCTCACTTTCATATAGAAAAAAAAAAAGTATAGACAAAAATTAAACCAAAAAAAAAAAGAGGAAATTTTGAGATTGGCGTAGTGTGTGAATTAGGGTTTAACGTATAGAATTGATGAATTTATAGAGGACTGAGAATAGAATATGGGAGCCCTAATTAGATTAAAGCCCAATTCATATAAAATCACTAAATAAGTATATATACTAAGTTGTGACCCCATACAATATAAAATCGACTAAGGATTCGATGAAAAGTAGTCATAAAACCTATACATTTGAATGTTGTAGGAAATAATGGCACTGGTGGATCAAATAGATGCAGCAATAAAGTACAATAAAAGTTTAGAAATGAAATTGGAGAAGAGGAAGATAGTACTTAAGAATTAGAATATAAATTCCGATAATTTGAAATTTAGTTATAAAAAATTTTGATATTGACATAATTACTGAAAATTTCGGTTTGGATATGTTGAGATACATAATTAGCTTTCAATTTGAAGCTTAATTACATAAAATCTCAATATTTTACATAATTACTGAAATCCCATTTTGAGTCTGTCGAAATACATAATTAGCTCTCGATACATTCAACGAAAATATTTTTTTTTTCTTTGTAAAGATACATAATTAGTTCTCGGTACATTTTTTTTTTATTTTGAATATGTCGAGATACATAATTAGCTCCCGATACATTCAAGGAAAAAGCATAATTAGTTGAAATTTTTATAATTTTTAGTTAAAATTTATGTAAATATAGCAAGTAAGCTATATATTTATGTTATTTTCCCTACTAAATCTCATTTTGAATCTGTCGAGATATGTATAATTAGTTTATAATTCATCCAACGAAAATATATTTTTTTCCTTTATAGAGATACATAATTAGCTCTCAACATATTTTTTCGATTTTGGGTCTATGGAGATGTACAATTAATACATCCAACAAAGATACACAATTAATTGGTATTTTATAATTATTTTATAAAGATGAAAATTTGTGTAAATGTGATAAGATAAACAACAAACCCAGTGTATTCCCACAAAATGGGGTCTGGAGAGGGTAAGTGTACGCAGTCCATACCACTACCTCCGAGAAAGTAGAGAGGTTGTTCCCGATAGCCCCCCAGCTCAAGATAAAGAATAGTAAACAAGGTCGTAATGAAACATGAAGCAGGATGGATGACATAACAAAAATAAGGAATACAAAATAATAAAAATAGAAATAAGAGAAATAAGCGCAATACGAAATAAGAAATAAGACACTCACCTAGTAGTAACATATGCTCACAGGCCAAAGACACCCATCACACCCAAACTCTCCTGACTAGAGGCTCCTACCTGTGAACACAGTCCTAGGATTACTAACCCGACTACACAAGAGTTCCTCTAACTACTTGTTACAACTCACACACTCACACTAGCCTTCTACCTTTATTCACGACCTCCACACCTTCCTATCTAAGGCCATGTCCTCAGTAAGCTGTAGTTGCTTCATGTCATATCTAATCACATCTCTCCAGTATTTATTCGGTCTACCTCTACTCCTCCTGAAGACATCCAAAGCTAGCCTCTCACACTTGCGAATTGGGGCATCCGTGCCCATCATTATATGCTCAAACCATCTCAGCCTTCCTAAATATGATAAGTTAAAATGTATATTTATGTTATTTTCCATATGAATTAAGTAGGATGTCCAAGTCATTCAAGATGTCCAAATCATTCAATTCAACTAATGGGCCTAACCCAAGCACCAAGTCATTCCCTCAAATCCAAGTCCATGAAATGGGCCCAAACATGGACGTGGTTTTAATAAAACTAGCCATTTAATAACATCATTCGATTGTCCCACGAGGAAGGTGTTGAAGTTGTGTTCACCCAATTTCAACCCGATGGAAACTCTGTATATATTGTGTAAATATAGGGTTTCAATTGAGTAGAAATAAGCACCGAAATTAATGATTGAGAATCAATAAGCTTTCATAGTTTTTAGCCCTCAAAATTATTAAAACCATAATTACAATTATCTCACTCAAAAATTTCTTAAGATTAACATTCGAAAGGCAATGTAGTATGAGTCTAAAACACGTGAATCAAATCGACTTTGTAAGAGCCTATGAATTAGAAATGGCGATGAATAGGGCTAATAGAATTGGACCACATAATCATAGAGAATTTTATTTGAAATCCAACACCACTTAACAATTTAAATTTAGAAACAAGCTTGAAGATCTATCAATTTTTTCAAGATTGCAAGTGTTCGCATCACTTTCACTAATCAACTCAATATATATTTATTCACACGTTAATTAATAAAAAAAGGAAAAAGAGTTAAAAATACCCCTCTGCTTTAGTTTAATAGTTACATTTACTCCTAGTTCTACTATGGGATTAGAAATACCCCTTCCGTTAAGAAACTTAACAAACATACCCCTCTTTAATGATTTTCCACCATGGACTTTTTAATATTTGATGTGGCTTATACTTGAGTGAGATGGCTGCCACTTGACATTCCACCCCACCACCTTTTTTAAAAAAAAAAACAAAAAAAACACCTACAAACTCTTGAACTCTATTTTATGGCCATAAACCACACCACACTATCTCCTCTGGATTCAATACGCAGACATACATAGGAGAAAGCACAATACACACAAAAAAAAAAAGGAAAAACAAAGAGGGGGATTTGAAGGGGGATAGCTAGAAATCAACCAATTAAAAATTAGAAGATTTTTTTTTGCAAAAAATCAACGATTTTGATTAGGAAATAAATATAGCTTTCCAATAAAATGATTCTGAATGGAGTGAAAAACACTATGCAAGCAAAGAAAGAAGGAAAAGAAAAGCATCTCAGATAATATTCCCCCATTATTATCTTCATTTAACAATCAAAGTGCAAGGATAACGAATTGGATTATTCATCATTGACGTCTTTTATGAGAAAAGGAAGATATTGCATAAAACAAACAAGAAAAGACTAAACACAAGAGACTGAATCTCAATTAGAAAAATCTTCTTCAATCCTATATAAATAGGATATTCTAGAAAGATAACGTAGTAATTAAACTAATCATCATTGATTCAAATTAACCAAACAAATTCCCAAGAACAACGAAGAGAAAAATGCAAATGGCGTAGATTAAAGTTTTAATTAACTGAAATTTTGTTTTCATTTCTGAATAATACTCAAAAATCTTTTTTCACTTTCACTAATCCCAAATAACTAGAAATGAATTGAAAAGGAGGATCTCAGGTATAGAGAAATGTAATCTACAATATTTCCAATAATATGAAAAGTTCAGAACTCGGATAAATTCTTTATCACATCCTTGATCAATCACCATAACAAAAAATAAATAGTAAATTCAAAAAACAGACGCAAATAATAAAGAAAATGAAAAAAGTTGTTATACCTCAAAAAGGTGAAATACCAAAAGAATTAATATATCCTCAGAAAATGGAGTTAAAGGGTTTGTAGGTATTTTTTTTTAAAAAAAAAGTGGCGAGGTGGAATGCCACGTGACACCACCTCACTCAAGTATAAGCCACATCAGATATTAAAAAGACCATAGTGAAAAATTGTCAAACAAAGGAATATGTTTGTTAAGTTTCTTAATGGAAGAAATATTTCTAACCTCATAGTATAATTAGGAGTAAATGGAATTATTAAACTAAAGTAGAAGGATATTTTTAACCTTTTTCTCATAAAAAAAATACCAAAATATTTTTTAGAAAAAAGACTATTATGACAAGAAGTCTAATGAATTTGTCTTCATCTTTTATTATTTGATACATTTATCTTTTGCACAACTCTTAATAAGAAATTAATTAGGAATGCAAATTAATTTACATAACCTTATTAAATTCACATTAAATATTGTTACTTATTAAAACTAATTATTCTTTCACAAAATTATCAAGGGAAAGTTTCAAAAAAAAACCTTCATTAATTCTTTAAAAATGTCAATATTTTGAGACAATTTTTTTATTAAGAAATGTAGAGGCATTTAAATGAAAAAGACACTTGCAATTAATCCTCATGCCATAATATCAAGCCCATTTTATTATTGGCAACATACAGCTCTGAATACACTATTGATAAAGCATACCGGAGACTCTAATTTATTGCCTCATGTAATTTATAATACTCCCTCCGTCTCAAATTATGTATCGTCCCTCCATCACAAATTATGTATCGTCATTTGATCGGATATAATATTTAAAAAATAAGTGTTGATTTCATTAAAATTACAAAATTACCCGAATAATAGTATTTAAAATCAAGTGAGACAACTTTTAATTGAAAAAACAAATAAAAAAAAAGTAATAATATTTAAAATTAAGTGGAACTAGGGGTGGACGTTCGGTCGGTTCGATCTGATTGTTTAATATCAATTCGATTTATCAATTTTCGAATAGACAAAAATAACAACCATAACCAAACCGAAATAAAATCTATTTGGTTCGGTTTCTTCAAATTTGGCTCGGTTATTTCGAATTTTTATTTCGATTTGAAATATTAAAATAGAGAACCTCTCTTTTTCATAACTGACCATTTAAAATTAATGATTTTTTTTAAAAAAAATAAATTTTTTAAAATCTATTTTTCATTCCCAAATACAAATAACTATAAGTAACTCAACATGAATGAAACGAAATAAAATAATCATAAGCTTAACATAATACATAACATCATTTATCATTATATATAAATTTCCATAAACAGTCCTATCCATAAAATAAACACAAAACTCATAAATTTCTCACGAATTACTTAGTGAATTATAATATGTTTACTGTTTAGGGATTTAGGTGTCTTGGAGTTGGAATCAAGATTACTAAAATGTATATATAATTAATATAATATATTGATAATATATATTATTTATATAATTTCGGTTTTCAATTTTTTGGCTTAATCGATTTTGTTTTAAGAAAATCAAAAATCAAACCGTTTAATTGAAATTTAAAAATTAAAAATCAAAATCAATCCGAAAAATCGAAACCAAAATTAAATTTCGATTCGATTTTTCAATTTTTTTGGGTTTTCGGTATTTATTCAATGGAACCACTAAAGGTAAAAAGAAAGACGACATTCTTTTTGGACGGACAAAAAGGGTAATACCGACACATAATTTGAAACGGAAGGAGTAATAACTACGTCTCAATAATTTAAAATCAAATATATGAAAAAATATTTTTAAAAAAATAGAAAAACAGATCAACAAAAAGGACCAGACTGCGGAGTTGGTGAAAATAGATAAATAAATAGGCTCAGAAAGCAATAATTAAGATGAATCAATAAGCTTATGGATAAGCTTTCATAGTTTGATGGTATAATTTTTCAATCATCATTGCCTTAACTATATTAAACTAAATTTAACGAAAAACTAATCAAAAATAGATAAATAGGTGAGAAAAAAAATTAAAATTAACGTCAAGTATCAGAAAAAAAAAATCTTTCTCATACACAGCATTTGGCGTACTGTGTCAGAAGGTGTCCTAAGATTTTATGATTTCATCATGTACTTGACAAGGCAAAATTATAACCTAGATTTTTCATATGGGCACACAATGTTATCGTAATTATTTCCAAAAAAAAAAAAAATAATTTTAAAATAAATAATAAAAAATATTGAAATTGAATAAATAAGAAAATTATTTTTTATTAAAAAATAATATTGACTAATAAAAAAATATTGACGTTGAGTGAACAATTGACTTTTAGAGCTATTGAATGACAATCAAAGGTAAATTGGATTGTTTTTGAGTCGAACTCGTTAAAAACGTCTATAGATGTGTGTCAAGTACTATTAAAAAAAATAATAGTATATTTTTTAAGGCTCCGACATGAGAAGCTGCAAAATTTTTAAGGAGTCTGATCAACTTAGATTTTGGATAAATCTTCGAATCAAATAAAGCATCACAAATAGAAGTATTAAAACAAATACAAAATCCAACATGAAATACAACAACATTTTGAAGAGTCCAAACAATTTGGATTTATGATAAATTCCGACTCAAATAAAGCATAACAAATACAAATTTACAACACATACGAAGAAAATAGGAAAATAACAACACAGGATCAGTCAGATGCACTAAAATTTTCGTTAGCACATGGAGATAACTTTATAACAACGTACAAATCTTATTGCTATTTATGTGCAATAGAAAAGCTTTTTTTTTTTTTTTTAAAAAAAAATAACAATAACAAATAATACGATAATTGAAATAGAGAATGAATCAGAAAGAACGTAGCGAATAAGGATTATAATTTTTGGATCATTTGAAAAAAAAAAATCAATCAATCATCACCATTCCTTATGCTCATCACTTTCATTCGCTGTATAGCCAAAAATATATAGATAAAAATTAAACCAAAAAAGAAAAAAGGAGGAGAGTTGAGATTGGCGCAGTGTGTTGATGAGATATTAGGGTTTAATGTATAGATTCGATGAATTTATAGAAGGTTGAGAATAGTTATGGAGCCCTAATTAGATTAAAGCCCAATTCATTTTGATGGTTCTAATTGTATGTCTACTAGTCCAATTACTACCAATAAGACCAAGCCCAAATGGTGTTGGGTCATTTGCAAGATGTCCCTATTTTTGGGATCAATTTAGTAAAACTTATATAAATTCCAACAAGTTTATTTCTACTTTTTTCTAAATTTATAAATAATTTCATATTTTGTAATCATCGGATATATAATTAGCATCCGAATATATAATTTTGAGTTTGAAATACATATATTTGAATATGAGAATGTAATCAGTTAATTATTCAGTTTTTGCTTAAATACATAATTAGCATCCAGATACATAATTCGGAAGTCGAGATACATAATTTTGATTACTGAGATACAATCATTTTTAAAATCATTTTGTCGAGATACATTAACTAGACCAAAAGAAGATGTGTAATTAAAATTATGTATACGAAAATTTATGGGTTTGTGGATGTATCCAGCAGTTTAAAAAAAAAAGTATTTAGATGATTAATAAAAAGGGTAGAAATTTATATAGTTCAGTAAAAATAAGTTGCGGTATTTTGTAAGTAAATTACATAAATCTCCAAACATTCTTATCATATTTATTTGTTCTCCCACTATTTCAAATTAATTACATTATGTAACCTTTAGATACACGTGGATACATGCGATAAACTATTAAATCATGTATCTGAAAATCTCAATCATGTATTGGACCCTTAACATGTATTGTAGAATTACTTGTCTAAAATGTATTTCTAACTAATATTGTATCACAACTATACAATATATTTGCCCCACATTTAATGGGATATTATGTAATACTAAAATTTATGGGAGAAATAATTAGCTCCTATAATAGTGAAGCTTATGTTTTTGCCTTTTACATTTGTGATCTTTATCCTTTGTAAGTAACAAAAAAGTTCTTGAAAATATCCATGACATAGGAAAATTTTTAAAAAAGGGCAAATCGATGCACTAAAACTCTCGCTATAAGCAATACATCCTTGCCAGGGATGAGCTCCATCACAAGGGTGTATTGTACGCAATCTTACTTTGCATTTCTGCCAGAGACTGTTTCTAAGGTTTGAACGGAAAAGAAAATTTAGAAAAGAAAAAAAAATGCAAGACATAAGTTATGCTTCATAAGATTAAAAAAATTCATAAGTCATAAGTTCAGTTTTATAAATACTATATGTCTGTATTTTCCCACTTTTGACAATGTATTGAATTGGCATATATAGGGCTTCTCTTCCCTTAATCAGAGATCTCGAATTCGAGTTCTGAGTATGAAAAAAATCTTTGATAGGGAGCGTTTTCCCCCAAATAGGGCCCTACACAGCGTGAATCCGAATTAGTCGAACTCAAATATAGGTACCGAACACTAAATGTGAAACCAAACAAAAAAATTGGCATATATAGCCCATCTTATTCAACAAATAAATTAATATGTTGGTAGAAGAGCACCAGTCTCCCTTGGTCATAGTGGCTAAAGTTGTCAATTCTTGTTGCTATGTCATGGGTTCAAGACTGGTAAGAGGGTGAGAAAACTAAAGGGGGAAAATATGAGGTATTTTAAAATACCTTTTTTAAAAAAAAATAAAAATTAAATTATTTAATTTTTTTATATCAACTCAAATATTAAAAGAAGAATTAAATATTTATAAACCTGTAAAAAAATTCCAAACGACAAATCAATTTTTTTTTAATAGAAAGTATTTAAAAAAGTTCTGATCAGTTGAAAAAAAAAATTAAATCCTTAACTAACTGTGTCATATAAAATGAGATAAATGAATAAGAGCGATGTAAATTTTGTTATTTTCTTTGGCTAGGATTGACCTCTGGCATTTGGGAATCTTGGGTGAAAATTGAAAAGAATAAATATTTTATTCGTTTCACTTTATATGAACTTATTTGATTAAACATAGTTTTTAAAAAGAAAAAATGAAACTTATCATTTTAAATATAAAACATGTTTGGGTGGTTATAAATCATATCATAAACATATAATGAAAAGTTCAAAATTAAATTAATCTTTCAATAGAAAAATATTCTTTTAAAACATACTAAAACTAATTTTACATTAACTTAAACCTTTCTTTTAATTGACTTTTTGATTGTACTACATATCCTAATATATCCAACTATTTGATTTTAGAAAATTCTCAAATTGTTTTTTATAATAACTTGCCATTTGCACCTAGCACCAAACTCAACTAACTTGAAAATATTTAAAACATGAAAATTTAATAGAAATGTAAACAGAACACTTGTACAACTTTGTATGCTTTTTTTATACATAGAAAAACACTACAACAACAACAACAACAAACCCAGTGTATTCCCACTTAGTGGGGTCTGGGGGGTAAGATGTACGCAGTTCATACCTCTACCTCTGATGAAGTAGAAAGGCTGTTTCCGAAAGACCCCCGGCTCAAGTCACGAGATATCACACAAACACT
>NC_061120.1:7422168-7511055 GCF_002878395.1 Capsicum annuum | reverse complement strand
ACAACAACAACAAACCCAGTGTATTCCCACTTAGTGGGGTCTGGGGGGTAAGATGTACGCAGTTCATACCTCTACCTCTGATGAAGTAGAAAGGCTGTTTCCGAAAGACCCCCGGCTCAAGTCACGAGATATCACACAAACACATAGTACAGCACATAAGCAGATGATATAACATAACATAGATACGGCACCCATAAGGAATATAAAACAGAGTAATGCACGAATGCAGGAATATAAAGCAGAGGAAAGCAACATCGAAATGTAAACTATTTAAATTGTCCATAAATTAAAATGACCAACAAAAATATAAGTATATCGCGCATCACACATGTTCTAATTTTTTTTGGTACACCAAAAAATTAGTGAATAAACTACTGAAAATTATTTAGAAGCAAAACAAAAATCATTTCATTAGTAGCATCTTTCCATGCTACTAAATTATTTTCTTCGTATTTGTGACCTTCATTAGCCAGAAAAAAAATACTTTTCTCTTATATCTTCACAATTGATGAGGATTTTATTGCTGCATTGAAGATAGTCTCAAATGAATATTCAATGCATGACTTCAACTTGTTTGGATCAATAAAGTCTTTTTCCACAACAATTGCAACTCTAAGTTTATCCACATAACTCACCATTGTCACTGATAAACTCTGCAAAATAAATATAATAAAGAGGCGGATTAAAGACGGGTTCGGTAATTTTAACTGATCAATCAATTATTTTCAGCTCGATATATATATAACATACATTTTATTGACTCTAGATTTTATTTTTTAAAAAAATCTAATAAACATATAAATATTTATGCAAAAAAAAAAAAGGGAGCCTGCTTCCTTGAACTAGTGAGGATTTTACGTGACACGATTTATTATTTGGAGAATCAAATAAATTTTTCTTTGACCTTTTTCAGAAAAAAAAAACTGTTTTTTTAAGGAAATATTCTTCAATATTTTAAATGGTTAAATATAGTTACTTATAATATTTTTTATGCAGTTTTTAAAAATAAGAATTTTATTTTAAGAAACTTCAAAATTCTTTATTTGAATTTACACCAAAATTAGGTAGTTTAACTCTCATACTTAAAATCATGTCACATAAATTGAAAAAGATCGAGTATTTAGTATTTATTCTTTCTTATAAGAATAAGAATAGTTGTGTTGTTTTCAAAAGTAAATATATCAATTTAATAATGTTAAGCTAAAAAAATAGTCTAATATACAAAATATCTGCATTAACAGGATTCGAGAAAGGACCCATGTACAAAATTTTAGGGAAGAAATAGTGCGTACCTGTGGAGCACCAGCAACAACAAAGTAGAGTCCTTTTATTGGGTGATTAGCCAAAGACATCTCTTCCAATGGCCCGATTAGATTTGTGATTCCCATACTTGTATGCTTCAAAGTTGCATGAATATATTTAGCTGTTGCCTGATTAATCAGTGACGGAATCAGAATTTTAGCTAAAAGAATTTAAAATATAAAGCATTAAATACATGAAAAAGTCAAGGATAACGATATTTCGCTAAGGGGGTTCGTACTTTTAGTATAATATATATTATAAAAAAAGTTGACCTGACATCCAACCGCGTAAATTAAAAATAACCGATGGATGTATACTATACGTATAGTTAATGTATAGTTGTGTTTAATCAGTGTATAGTATATGTATACCAACAAGAAGAAAAAAAGACAGCCCGGTGTACGAAGCATCCCGAATTAGTAGGGTATGAAAAAGAGTCGCACTCCAAGGGGTATTTAGTAGACAATCTACCCTAATACAAACATTAATACTGGGTAGTGAATGCTTCCATAGCTCGAACCCGTGACATATAGTCGGTGTATGAAGCATCCCGAATTAGTAGGGTGTAAAAAAGGGCCGCACCCAAGGGGTATTTAGTAGACAACCTGCCCTAATGCAAATATTAGTACTGGGCAGTGGCTGCTTCCATAGCTCGAACCCGTGACATATAGTCCGGTGCACGAAGCATCCCAAATTAGTAGGGTATGAAAAAGGGTCGCACCCAAGGGGTATTTAGTAGACAACCTACCCTAATACAAACATTAATACTGGGCAGTGACTCCTTCCATAGCTCGAACTCATGACATATATATAGTCCAGTGTACAAAGCATCTCGAATTAGTAGGGTATGACAAAGGGTCACACAACAAGGAGTATTTAGTAGACAACCTACCCTAATACAAACGTTAGTACTGGGCAGTGATTGCTTCCGTAGCTCGAACCCGTGATATATAGTCCGGTGTACGAAGCATTCCGAATTAATTAGTAGGGTACGGAGAACGGTCACATCCCAAGGGGTATTTAGCAGACAATCTACCCTAATACAAATATTTGTACTGGCCAACGATTGCTTCCATAGCTCAAACTCGTGAGACATAGTTCGGTCTATGAATTAAGCATCCCAAATTTGTAGGGTATGAAAAAGGGTCGCACCCCAAGGGGTATTTAGCAGACAACCTACCTTAATACAAACATTAGTACTAAGTAGTGACTGCTTCCATAGCTCGAATCTATGACATATAGTCCGGTGCACGAAGCATCCCAAGTTAGTACGGTGTGAAAAAGAGTTGCATCTCAAGGGGGTATTAGTAGACAACCTACCCTAATGCAAAAGTTAGTACTGGGCAGTGCTGCTTCCATAACTCGAACCCGTATAGTCCGGTGTACGAAACATAGTAGGGTATGAAAAAGGTTTGCACTCCAAGGGTTATTTAGTAGACTACATACTCTAATGCAAAGGTTAGTAGTACTAGACAATGGCTGCTTCCATAGCTCGAACCCCTGGCATATAGATCCCACAATAACATCTTTACCATTGCTCCAGGATTCCCCTTCTCCGATTAAAAAAAAAAAAGAAAGTAAACAGTAAATACAACCGGCTTTTATCAACGTACCTCAGGACCTTCAACTTTCCTCAAGATTTCAAGCAACCTACTAGTAAGAAAAACAGAAGCAGAATTCCTTTGTCTCTTAATGATACTTCTTGCTTTTACAACAAATCCAAGAGGATCCATTGAGTCATTTGAAGTTAATTGTGGCAATGGAACAGGCAAGAAAGTGAAGTGATTTCCCCATGGCATTTCTGAATTTGGCTTCACCATGTCACTCACTGATTTGTAACCTCCAATAGCCCTAGTGTTGAATAAAACTAGTGCAGTGCATTTTCCATTGCTGGTTTCTTTGTTAACTCCTTGCATGTATAGTCTTGTTCCATAAATTACTACCCCAGTAATTACATCATTTAGCGTCTGTATACATAGTAAAAAAACAACAATACAAATTAATACTATAACATGAGTAGTCACATCATAAAATTATAATGATCTTTCTTTCAACTGCTCAGAGAGTTAGGTTAAGATGTCGACTTTGACAGGTAGCGGATTTTGTTTTTTTTATGTATGTACAATATATGTCGAATTTCTTTGCATTTTTCATATGTATACTTTATTTTAGTTCTCCCATTGAATGTCAAGAAGGGGGTGAAAATATATAATTATGTCTTGAAAGGGAATTCCGCTAAACTAGACTTATATGCTTCACATGAAAAGTACCGACAAAATTCTAGCTCAACCAACAAAGGGGGGCAATGACACAATCTAACGTGGAAAATTCACGGTTAGTCACCAACTCTTATTATTTCTCAATAAAAATGATATAAATACATTCAATAAAGTCATCAACTCTTATTATTTCTCGATAAAAGATATACAAATACACTAAATAAGTCATGTTTATGTAAAGTGCGAAAAACCATTTTTGTCACATACTATTTATTCTAGACCTTAGAAATACCAAATAAAGAGATAATAGTGTATGAAATTTACCACATTGAGTTTGTCCTTGATTTGTTTGATGCTATCCAAGGAAAACGTCGTTGTAACGATCTCAATTGGCTGGAATTCTACCCCGTCATGGCCGGACCTAATTGGCGTCCGATCATCCTCGATCAACGTGCTCTTCAAAACACTCCTTCCAAAATCTTGAAGTGTACTCACCATTGTCATTAAAGCACGTGGCACACGTTTGACAATATTAACTGCTCTATCCTGGATAGACGTATTCAGGATAGTATACCTATCATCTTGAAATTCTGAGTTTGCCCCTGACCTTTTGCGTGATGGAAATGTTAAAGGAAGCGATGGATTATCGGCTCTTTGTAGACACGAAAGGAGTGCTCCCATTAGTGAATATCCATCTCCTAGTGAATGGTGAAGCCTGAAAATCACATTTCCAGCTGCTTTGCTTGTTTGGAATTTCAGTAGGTGAAGTTCCCACATTGGTCGATTTTCAATGAAGGGATCAGATGCCAATTTCGATAGGTAGTTGGAAAAGTACTCATCATAGAAACTAAGTGGTTGTCCACCTGGAAATTCTAGGGTTTTTACGTGATCTTCAATGTTCACTTCAACTCGCTTCCATTTCCTTTCACCATCCTTTTCCGTGACCTATTTAAGAAGATGGTGTAAACATTCTTATAATGCTGTTAATATATAGAAGTTAAACTCACGATGATTTGGAGGGGGAGGGGGGAACATAAGATTTAAATTTAGATCCCTCTTAAAATAAGGTTTTAAAGCTCTCCTTCAAATAAATAAAGCAAGATTTACTTAAATAAGTTGGGTAAATAAATCAATAAGATGAAATTGCTCTTGTTGAATGATCATAAGACAAAGTTCCATAAATCAAAATCACATGGTAAGCTCATATGTTTTATGCATTGGTATATTGTATAAAAAATATTGACACAATTAGATTACTTATTAGATAATCACAAATATATTTTTGTGTTAAACATTAACCTAATAAAACTAAGCTACTACCACACTTCCAAAAAATGTGAATTTTCGGGTGACGTTCGAGATGCCGTAGACAAATAAGATTTTTGATGGAAAGTTCATCAGAAAGAGAAGTCATTTTTTGACAAATTTTGTTGAAAATTTGCATCTTTTAATAGTATCAACTTTCCATCAAAAATGTTTCCGACAAGTTATTTTATGGCAAATTTTATCGAAGATTTGTATCTTTTAGTAATAATGATAACAAGTCAAATTACACTGATATACAATAAGAGTAAAAGAAAGAGAATTCACCATGATTGAGGAAAATCTTGGATTTATAGGCAAATATACATCTTTGAGTAAGGTGAAAACTCTTGAATCTTCAATTTCAATTGGAACTTTTGTTTCCAATACACAAATAATAGATAAAGACAAAGTGGAGCTATTCAAATATTGTGAACTTGGACTTGTTGGTTCCCATATTGTTTCTTCAAACTGCATCTCCATTTTAATTTAACTCTTGTGTTATATTTATTTTTCACTCAATTTTATACTTTCCTACAATGTATATATATGAGAATTTGGCATGTAGATTTCTATATATTATATATAGAGACATAAAAGGAATTACAATAGTTGTGGTTGAAATGAATGATATTAATTGGTTATCAATTGTGTTGTAGATATTTATGACTTTGGTGGGCTGAACAAAAAGTTGTCTATATCAGTTATGAAGAGTTTTTTTTTTTTTAATTAACCCAATTGGTGCAACAGGTGATATCTCATAAAGAAGATCAGAGATTGATTCTCTATGGCGACACCTTCTCAATCGAATTTGTCGCATTAAATTTGTCTAATATGATTTACATCTTCTTTATAATTTGAGAGCTAGCTATAGTATAGAAGCAGATCAGATCTACACAATATGTATCCAAAAAAATATTGATTGCGTATTTTTTGATGGTTTCAAAAAGAATGATTTTCTTGGTGCAGGAAATGAATGATGAGTAATGACATGCATTGATTACACAGAACATCGCTCTCAAGAGGAGCTCAATAAATTTGAGGCTAAAGTCAAATGCTTAACGAAGATCTTACTGAAAAAAGTTGGCAACTTGATATTAATTTTTGTTTTCATATTTCAATATAATTTTCTTAATGCTTAAAATATCGGAGAAAATATAAAAAAAAATGCATAATATAAATTCTTTATTATAAAATAATTATTTTTCTACTTTTAAATACGTTATTTTTAAAAATGAATATTAACCTATAAATCTATTATAGGTAAACATGTGTTTCATCTTTCTCTCATACAAAAATGTTGGATTCGGATTGTAGAATAAAAAAGATTTTTTTTTTTAAAAAAGTGCTTCCATCTTTAACGGTCGTTAGGTGTAAAATTCAAATTAATTGAGCAATAATATTTACATAAATAACAAAAATATGTAGTCCTATTTATTAATTATAGTACATTTTTATTCTTAGAGTGGTTAGCCTAACTTTTTTTTTTTAACCAAAAATAGCCATTACATGGATAATACATTTTAAATAAAATTTTAATATAGTAACACGTAAACTAACTTGAAAAACATTTCAATGTTTCAAATTTAAGTATAATATGTCTTTAACATCATTAATGAGAGAAAAAAATGAACAATAAATTTAATATATTTTGAATTCAATATATTATATGTATTAAAAGCGTATTTCAATATACGTGGTGAGTATATATAACTAAAACATTTTAATACAAATATATTATACATATTATACATGAATTTCAAACATTTTGTTACGATTTAAATTAGTTTACGTTGTTAGAAATGTACTATATTATAACAACTTTTGAATTCATAAAAATGTATGATATTAAATTCAAATGATATTATATTAATCTTTAACGTTTAATACGATTCTAATACATACAACTTTTAAAAGTGACCAAATTCAAAGAAAAATCAAAATCTAAAACCTCAAATATAGAAGAAAACAAGCTGAATTTTTATACCTCACAAAATCCAAATTTTAAATGGAAAATCAAAAGAATTAACATAAAAAAGGTAACACGAGCCAAAATGTGAAATTGGGAAAGCAATGACAGTGAAGATGATTAATTAGGCTTTAATTAGCTATTAAAGGTGAAAGTAAACTATAGTTCATAATAAAATAAAAGTTATACTATATAGGATAATAATTGATTTTAAAATATTCATTTATGTAATTATTAATTTACACGGAACATTGAATAAGAAACTAAAGGGGCCTAAAGCCTTTGCTGTAGTTGCTTCCTGCAATGGTCGGCCCTGATTGTTTTAATAATTTACTAAGGAAAAACAACCATTTTAATTTGTTCCATTAATATATGTTTATATTTTTTGCCTGTATATAACTATCATGATATTTTTAATATATTGTAACAATTAATTTAAATTCGTATGCATAGAATTCATTGAAAGAAAATATAAAATATTACTTAATAAAGAGTTCTTCATTCGTAGAACTCGAATCCGATATACTTGATTGAGGACAGAAGAATCTATTCATCCCATCACACTTCTGGGTGTTCACTAATTTTATGTTTAACATAGTTCATCCTAAAATAAAAAATAAAAATAAAGATAAATCAATAGCTCCACCTACCCTTACAATTATTTATTTAATTTAAATCCCCTTTAATTTCTTTGTGTCCCTTAATTTCCCTAAACCCTATACAGCCCTAGCTATAACCCAAGCTAAACTAGCTTGCCTAACCCTCCTGTCATCTATTTATATAATTTATAATTATGATGCTCGAGCAAGTTTATGTCAACTTCAAGTAATTTCACTAGATAACTGCTATTTATTATAAGAAAAAATTATCTAAGTATTATTTTTGGTTCATCAAAAAAGAGCCTTATGGGGAAGTTTTACCCAATCGCCATGATGGGGACATTTGAACACATGATGCCTCGAGACTAGATTTTGAATTATGCCTCGAGACTAGATTTTGAATTTACTTTATTGATCATCAGACTATATTCTTAGTTTGAATTCAGACTTTTGTACGAATTTTGAAAGTCATCGGGGCAGTGATAGGATAGAAATTTATATAAAGGAGATCAAAAAGTGATAGAATTTCATAGTATTTATTTTTATCTTATAATTTTTTGACTAAAGATATTCAAAACCTTTTTCCTCTTGTAGCTATGCCCCTATCTAGAGGGTAGGGTTCTTAGAATTATGAAAAGAACTTCTATTAAAATATAGAAATAATGGAGAAATGATGTATCCTTTCATAAATTTTTATAGAAAAAGTAAGGTAGAAACATTAATAGAAAAATAGTGTTTAGTGTATTTTAGAAAAAGTAAGGTAGAAACATTAATAGAAAAATAATGTTCAGTGTACATTAAACTATACATTATGAAACATATACCCTCTGGCTTCAAAGTTTAAAGTTATACGAACCAATATATATTATTTCCTCCATTTCAAATTAAATGTCATATTTCTCATTTACATGTTTTTCAAAAAAACATTAATTAGAAGTAATTAATAGATCTACACAAATTATTTTGGCAAAAGTGGTAACTTTCAATTGCTCCAAAGAAGCAAACAAAGAAAGTGGCTTTTATAAGAAATAAAAAAATGTTTAGGACCTTAGCTTTCCCAAAAATAGTATATCGATAAGGTACTATCTCCGTCCCAAAATACTTGTTATATTTTTTTCGAAAGTTAATTTAATTAATATTTAAAATTAAATCAAATTAGATTAATACTAAATATTAAATATTAAAAAATTATATGAAAAGTAGTATAAATTATAATTCTTTGATTGTTAGTATGCTCGAAAAAAATAAATACTCATATAATTTAAATTTCGAGAAGAGAAAAGTGATAAATATTTTTAAGTACATTCATGCTTAAAGAATTATTATGTGCTATAAATTCCTCTACAACAAAGCATTATCAAGGTCTTCAAATTACAGTCCACTCCTTCAAATTAATTATAACAAATGATTTTTTTTTTTTTAAAAAAACAAAGTTAGGTAGATCAATCTTGTCCATTCATTTAATTGATGGATACAAAACATTATAGTGTGCATAGAGTGGCAAAAAAAATATTATTCTTTCCATTTCAATTTATATAATAGCAGTAGCGGATTTAACATCTAGAGGTCGTGCGTGTTTAGAGAAGTTTGAACAAGCATATGATACCTGTAAACTTTAAGGTTCTGCTAAAAAACAACGCACTCAACTATCTTCTTGGTTTCAATTTTTAAGAGTATTTTTTCTGTCCTATACCAATTTATATACATTTTTTTATATAATTATATTAATTTGAAGCGAATTTAATTGATGCCGAAACACCAAATATTTACACCTAAGTCTTCCCTTGTATAATAGTATATAATTGAATATGAACCCTGTGGGGGACCTAGAATTTAAGCATAGTGGGTGCTTAAAAAATTTAAAACTTGAAAAAATAAAAACTCACCTCGATGAGGTTCGAACCCGAGGCATCCCGACTAGTGGATGCATCCAACCAACTTTTTTTTAGTGAGTTCTTTTATATATTATATACCTATTTTCATATATTTTTCATGTAATTTTACCTATTTCGCGTCGAATTTAGTGGGTGTCGGGCACCCTATAAATATATGTAGGTTTGTCCCTATATGAAACGACCTTTTAAAAAAGCATGATTTTAAATTATCTCATTTATTATTCTTAAAAATAAAAAAGTAACATATTTTTTTTAAAAAAATTTCTAATATATAGAAGAGACTTAGAAGCAGGTGATGGTCGTCGTGCCTGCTTCCAAGGGCAAATTAGTCTTTCCACGTATTTTTCCCAGATTGTCATCACCTTTTCTCAAAATCATTGCGTGTATTTTTTCTAGATTGTTCACACCGCTACCGCCGCCTCTTCTCAAAATCACTGATGCCGAAGCACCAAATATTTACACCTAAGTCTGCCTTTGTATAATAGTAAATAATTGAATATGAACCTAGTGGCGGACCTAGGATTTAAGCATAGTGGGGGCTGAAAAAATTTAAAACTTGAAAAAAATAAAAACTCACCTCGATGAGGTTCGAAACCGAGGCATCCCGGCTAGTGGATGCATCCAACCAAGTTTTATTTTAGTGGGTACTTTTATATATTATATACCTATTTTCATATATTTTTCATGTAATTTTACCTATTTCGCGTCGAATTTAGTGGGTGCCGGACACCCTATAAATATATGTAAGTCTGTCCCTGTATGAAACGACCTTTTAAAAAGCATGATTTTAAATTATCTCATATATTATTCTTAAAAATAAAAAGGTATCATATTTTTTAATTTTTTTTTTCTAATATATAGAAGAGACTTAGAAGCAGGTGATGGTCGTCATGCCTGCTTCCAAGGGCAAATTAGTCTTTCCACGTATTTTCCTAGATTGTCATCACTGTAGACACGTGATTTTGTCCTCTTAAAGTTCAATTTTATTCATTTTTACCCATTTTTACTTTATCCTACCGTGTACCCTCATCCATTTTATTATATCCACACAAAAATACAAAAATAACAAACTCCCTAACAAATTCTATCCTATACTAACCCCTTTACATCTCATCCTAACAACCTACCCAATCCAAAATAAACCACATCACAACCTACCCCCACCCCTACCTCACTACCCCACCTACCCTACCCCACAACCACACAATTCCATAGGCATATATACAACAAAAAAAAGGAAATCGGGGGATCCACTTTTTTTCATTCCACAGAATTCCATGTTTTTTCCCTTTCTTCTTCATGATTCACACACACTCCTCACATCCTCATAAAAGACACTCACTGAAATTTCCCATTTAGACAATTAAGAATACACACGACAGTAGCCATGGATGAACTTCATTTTTCTTTTTCTTCTCCACGGCACACATAACACTCACCTTCACTAAATACACAAGAACACACTCACCAAAAAAACCATTACCATAATCTCCCATTTTCATCTGCTACCGAGATAAACTCACGCACACACTCACCGGATTCACACTCTCTTCACCGCACGCACACACATAGATCGGAGAAAATAGCTAGAGAGAGAACAGAGAGAGAAGAGAAACAACAGCTCATTCGTGCTACTGTTCCGGCGACCTTTCATCACCGGAAAACGGCGTCTCCTCACCGGATTCAATACTATTTCGGGATCAAAATTGACTGGGGATTTAGGTTCGGAAGATGGGTTTTCGATTTGAGTCGGATTTCGGGTTTCGTTGCGAATTCGAATTGGTCGTTCTTATTCAGGTTGTTTTTGGGTTACTGTTCCGACAGTAGCTTCGTCGGAATCATCTCCTCCGTTCGGCATTCGCTGGCTCGATCTCAAACTTACCGAATCTCATTGCTTTCCTCTGACTTTCGGGCGAGATATAGATAGAAACCGATCCCGTCTTCATTATTTTTCTTCCCATCGTTGTTCATTTTTGTCACTGTTTCAACGGGCTCATAAAAAAAACCATTCATCGTTCATGGTTACTGTTCCAGTGCGTCTATCGGAGAAACGACGACAGTGATTGCCCTTTTCTTAAATTCAATCCAAAGCTAGTTTATTGTCGCTATTCCATTTGAATCTGTGTTGCATTTTAGCTGGCTTTGTGTTTCTTCGTGGGTTTTGTACTGTTTTTTTGAAAGATTGGTTATTGTTTGGTCTCGATAGGGTATTGTGAGCAGTTCGGGTAGCAATTTCTTGAATATCGAATTGGGGTTCATTGTTGAGGTTCTACGGTCGGGTATTTTGGTCATCTTTATTACCAACGACAACAATAAGTTCTATTGAGGCGGTGATATTCATCGACTTTTGGTCGAGTTATTCTAGAATTTGGTTACTTTGGGTGTCGTCAGTTTCAATTGGATCATTCGTGGTCAATTTTGTGATTTGTGGTTTCTCTATACCGAGTTGGGATTGCATCACCGTTGAGGTCTCACTATTCGGACTCTCGGAGTTGGTTTTCCTAAACATTATTATCATCGTAATCGAGTATTTGAAGGTCCACTCCTTAACTCTCTCTTTTTATTATTTTTTTAATGTGGCTATGATGTGTTCTTTGGTGATATGTTTCGATCTTGTGTTTGAGAAATCGTGATTATTATGATTGATATTGATTGATTCACGTGAATGAAGGAATTGAAAGATTTGAATTCATGTGGGAATAAGTGGGTCGAGAATTGAAAACTTGATATAATTAGTGAATTTTGATTAGTTTGATTCATTAGTTGTTTGACTTGAAATAAATGTTAATTGAATTTGGTAGTATCAAGATACGCCGATGGGAATAGGCAAGACGTAGGTCGGGTAGGCAAATCTAGAGATTGTGGGTTGATTGAATGTTTGAAATTTGATTGAATGGTTTGATTTTATCACTTTTGAATCAATTGTATAATTTAGCTGGGGAATGCCCCGAAGGATTTGTATTGATTTACCCGGGGAATGCCCCGAAGTAGCATGTACGCAAAGGAGGCTTGTGATCAAGGCCCGGAACGTCGGGTGGAGTTTAGTTTAGGATTAGTTTAGAATAGGATAGGTTTTATATTTCAGCATCTTTTTTATTTTGGATTGTATAATTTGGACTGAACATTATTTTGGTTTGTTTTGAATTTTGTGTGATTTGTTGGTTTGCTTGTTTTGTGTGTTTATGTGGTTTGTACATTTGTAATGTCAAATTAGCCGATATGCTCCACCAAGCGACCATGGTTGAACCACGGGATCGAGGGTGCCTAACACCTTCCCCTCGGTCAACAGAATTTCTTAGTCGGAATCTCTGTTCGCGGATCAGTTTTTAGAGTCAAACGTTTCGAAAAGAATTTTCCAAAGGTGACTTGGCACACTGGATTATGTCAAGTGGCGACTCTGAATAAGAAAAAATAATGTAAATAATCCTTTTTTTTTTGAAATAAATTTTTTATTTTTTGTCACCTTAATAATAATACCCTTTCGAACTTAAAATACAATACATATTTTTTGGAGTTGAAAAAAAAAAGGTTGTGACATCTCTGGCGACTCTGCTGGGGACTTGTTCAGAATTCAAACTTATTTTGAAGTCGTATCGGCTTTGTTTGACACTATGGGTGTATAAACATTTTGTTTGTGTTGTTTTGTGTTATTTTCTTATCATTATGGTTTGTTTTCGTGCTCTTTGTGTACAATATTTATCCTATGTGTTACCGCTTTTATTTTTGGCATCATGTGTCCACCCCCCGGCCTTCTTTCTGCAATAAGTCTGTAGTACACGTATTGTACACGATCTCTAGTTGAGTCATCCTTATTTTAGGGGGGGAACCGTCGGTGTTATGGAGTAGGTGGAAAGCAAAGCAGCCACTATTGACCATACGCTCCCCCTAACAGCCTTGTTAGTGAACCACAACGTAGGTTAGCCTTTAGGTCATGCTTATGTGCATCATACGGAGATCTAGTAGGACCCACATGGCTCTTTGTAGGAGACTCACCTCTAAAGCATCCCTACGTGCTAACTGTTGCATCTTTAAGGGTAACGTGGTCATTTGACGGACTGATTTGGAAAAAAGAAAAAAAAAAGAGAAAAAAGGTGAGTCAAAAAGATTAAATCAAAAGGAGCGTCGTAGTTTATTTTAGAGTTCTTTATGGCTTTTGTTCTTCACGATCCAAAACTCAAAAAGTTTTTTTTTTTTTTTTTACGTTTTGCATTTATCTTCTCAAAGTACCAAAAAAAAGGGTTTTGTTCGCCTTTTCTACTTATTTGTCAAAAACAAAATACCAAAAAGATTTTTTCATAATTGGTGATGTTAGTCTTAGTTGAAATGTCTAGTTGAAAATCCAAAAAGTTTTCATTCGTTTGTTTTTGGTTGTCTCTTAAGTTAGGGTCAATTTATTAGTTAATCGTTAAGTGTCCAATCTGGATAAACTATGCATACCTGATTCCCTTCCCTCGGGTTGGGATACGTAGGCAACCCTCCGGGGGTCCGGTAATCTTTGTGTTGGCCTTTGTCTTATTATTAGCCTAGGTCTCTCGCCCTGTAATCTAGAGTTGTTAGCCAAGTAGACTGATCTCGCTCAGTACTTCTGTTCGGCAAATTGGAGTCATGAATGTGGTCTGTCCCATCGACATATGCTTGCGTCAAAAATCCCAAGGGTTGGGAATCTTCTACTCCTGTCGAATTTTTTGAGATAACGTCTTATGTGTTATTACAGGATGGATTTGTCCACCAAGTCTAGAGTTCTGATGGTTGTCAAGGTGCCCAAAAAGTTAATCAAGTGGTTGGAAATGTTTAACTATGTTGATCAGCAGAAACTGATTAAAATATTAGGTGATCTTACAAAACTTCTGCATGTTAACCCTCGTCCAGATTTAATAGAGGCTTTGTTGACTTTTTGGGATCCAAGTAGTTTGGTGTTCAGGTTTGGGGAATGTGAAATGACTCCTTTTTTGGCAGAAATATCCGGTTTGTTGCATTTGACCTATATCGAGAAGGATATGATCCGAGCACGAAATCATACTGGCGTGAGATTTTTGCAGTCTTGTGGTTTAAAAAGTAAAGGTATGCGTTTGGGTTGTTTAAGTGATTCGTGGGTTTCCTTAGATTTTTTGTTCGCTAGATTCAGGCCCTCGGAAGGTTTTGATTGCTTTTGGGATGAATTTCATATGACTAAGGAGAAGTGAGAAAGAAAGCGTCTTGAAGTCTTCTCCCTCGCTTTGTTAGGCATTTTAGTGTTTCCACTAAAAGAAAGACGTATTAATACCCATTTGCAATCTGTGGTGATGGCCTTATTTCATAAGGATCAAAACGACAAGGGCATTAATCAAAAGGGCAGGTTCACTCTCATACCTATGATCTTATAAGGCTTTAATCGAAGTGAAGGGGGGAATGAGATTTTTTGAGGGCAGTAACCTAATATTGCAGTTATAGATGATGGAGCATTTGAATGCGCCTTCTTTAGTTAGACCAGACGTGGTAGATCGTTGTATTCCCAATCGAGTGAAATCCATGGACTCCAGGTTGCGTTTGGATAAATTCTCGCTACCCGTGGGAGTCGACGCTTGGATTGAATTTCTTGAGTCAAGTACCGGGGATAACATTTTGTAGACTTATCTGTGGCTTCGACCAAAGATAATATTGTTGGGTTGTCAGACGCAGCTCCCTTTAGTTATGTTAGGGCTCAATTGCACTAGACCATACAGTCCTTCTAGGGTAATGTGCCAGTTGGGTTGGCTGCAGGACGTGCCACCAGCAGTGGATCTTCTGAAGGATGTTGAGTACTTCAAGGACCAAGCCTTAGGTGAGAAAAAGTACGAGCAGTTTTGGAAGCATGCAACAAAGCTAGGTGTGGACACACTCAAAGAAAGTTTGGATAATCCGGGGTACACTCAGGGATATGGGGTCTGGCTTCAATCTATCCCTCGGGGTATCAGTCAACCCTTACCAGCGCAGCTTAGAGGGAGAATACAGGAAGAATGCATAGTAGACGACCATCAGGACGAAAGTGCGGGGTCCAAAGCGGAAACACTGAAAGTTCAGTTAGCAGATTTGTTCAAGACGGTAGAAAGGTGTCAGAATAATCTTTCCAAGTGCACTTCTCATGAGGCAGGAATACGGGCCCGAAGGTTCTTCCCTAATATCAGGGTGTCTTTATAGGATATGCTATAAAGTTTAAATGGGAGAAAGAGAACTTCACAGGCAGGTCCATCTCAGCCAGGGTCATTATGAAGAGCACCAGTCTGAAAGAGCATTTCTTATCTTTATTCAGTTTGAGTCTTTTATGTGTCTGTATTGTAGGGTGGTGTCTGTTTCAAGTCAAAGTCAAGTTGTTTTTGGTATTAGGGTTTTTTTTAGTAATTTCACGTATGTCGTCTTAGGGATCTAGAATGTTGTTTCGTATTTGTTGTTTAGTTTTAAAGTGGTCCTAAATTCTTTGTATGTTTTTGTTGTTTCTTTCGTAAAAATGCTATGATGTTACGTCTTTTCTTTGTTTGTTTATTTTTATTTTTGCAAAAAATAAAAAATAAAAAATAAAAAATAAAATAATAATAAAAAAATAAAAATAAAAATATGTAATGTTTATGCATATGCCGCCCGAACTACGCAAGATCTGATTCATGTACAACATGATACGTAAGCAACCTACTTTTGGGTTCAATTTAATCATTTTGTTTCGTTGTTTTTTATTATTTTTCCCCTTTTAAAGAAAAACAAAAGCCATAAAGAATGATAAAATAAAGGTAGATAACGAGAGAAGGGAAAAGAACAGAGATGGATACGAAAATAATAATAATAATAATAAAATAATAATAAGTGTAGATAAAAATAAGTGTAGATAAAAATTGGGATAATGTTAAAATGACCTCGCTACCCTCAAAAGCTGGTAGAAATGAACATGAATTTAGAACAATTTTACCAATGTGATTCCCATGCTTGTTGTGTGCCTCAATCCTAACGGATGTCGTCTTTGATGAGCATGTTCTTTCAGATAACAGTGGTAGGTTTGCAGCACTCTGGCTAGTCACCCATACTTCACTAGATCCAAAACAAAGCTCGCCATGGCTAGCAGGGAGATTGAAAATTCGCTTATTGACCCGGATCAGGATCACAGGGAAGAAAGTTCAGAATACAATGATGAGGTAGTAAGGATCAGGCAATAATTGATAGATTTAAACCGGGCATGGGTCAGCGGAATGCCTCCTCCTCCGCTCCCTAAAGGTCTTGAGAATATATCTAATTGCCCACCGTTCTCTCAGGCGCAATTCTCTGCTCCTACTGATTCACCTGAACACGCACCAGGATTCACTCTGCGACATTATTATCCTGGCTGTTTCGGTGTTCCCTTGGCAGCTCCCCAATCAAGACCTGCTGCTCAGCCAGCGTCATCGATCACACCAGTATTCGTGGCTCCGCCACCACATGAAACTCCCATATATGCTGTGCGTCCCACAATGGGGCTTCCTAGGTCTGCCAGTGAGCCAGTATTGAAGGTTCCAGATAGTCAGTATTGTGTCCCGGAGCCTACTTTGAGAATGAATGAACCGTATGGGTACACTCAGCTGCCTGCATTTCCATTTGATATGGAGAAACCTGTCGCAATAGAGGAATAGAAAATCGTAGCCTGGAAGTTGAAAAGTTTAGAACAGGCTATGAGGAATTTGCAGGGAATCGGAGATTATAGAAGTGTTTCCTATAAAGATCTTTGCATGTTCACAGACATTAACCTTTCCCTCGGTTTTAAAATGCCCAAGTTTGAGAAGTATGCAGGATACAGTGATCCCGTGGCACACTTGAGACGTTATTGCAACCAATTGAGGGCTGCAGGAGGAAGGGAAGAGCTGCTCATGGCCTTCTTTGGCGAGAGTCTTTCTGATCTGGCTTTTGAATGGTTTATCGATCAAGATATCGTCAAATGGAACAACTGGGATGACTTAGCTTCTGAGTTTGTTCAACATTTTCAGTATAATATCGACCTGATTCCAGACAAAAAATCCTTGGTCAACATGAGGAAAAAAGGCACTGAAGGTTTTAGGGAATACGCGATAAGGTGGCGTGAACAGGCCGCCAGGGTAAAGCCTCCAATAAAAGAAAGTAAGTTGGTAGAAGTTTTCATTCAGGCAAAGGATGAGATTTATTTTCAACATTTACTTCCGGCAATGGGAAAATCTTTTATTGAAGTCCTCAAAATGGGAGAGATGATAGAGGACGAAATCAAGACCGGCCGAATAGTGAGTTTTACCGCATTAAAAGCCACCACACAAGCGATTCAAGGTGGATCTGGCGCATTCGAAGGTAAAAAGAAGAAAGAGGACGTGGCGACTGTCGTAGCTGGAACCCATTCCTATTCCAAAAGACCACCTCGCCCCTCTCCCCAATCCCAAGCCCAAGTCTACGCCCAAGCTCCATATATTCCTCCCCACCATTACTATCCTCTACAAAACCCTTTATATTTCATTCCACCACCCCCGTACCCAGTATATAGCATGCAACCATATGCCCAAACCCCTTCTTACCCACAGTGGCACACACAATTTCCACAAAATCGCCCATTCGCTCCACCAAATTACCAAAACCCCTCCAAATCCGATTTTCAACCTAGGCCCGAGTATAAAAAAGAGAAGGCAGTCAAAAATCAATTCACACCTCTTGGGGAGTCATATGCTAGCTTGTTTGATAGGTTGAGAAAGTTGAAGGTCTTAAGCGCAATTCAAGGAAGGCTTTCAAATCCACCATCGAGGAATCTCGATTATTCTTTAAGGTGTGCATACTGTTCTGATATGCCAGGCCATGATATCGAGAAATGTTGGCATTTAAAGAGAGCTGTCCAAGATTTAATTGACACCAATCAGATGCTGGTCCAGGCCTCGGAGGGTCCAAACATTAACCAGAATCCGCTGCCAACCCATGCTGAAGCCAATATGTTAGAATTGATATATGATGGGAAAGAGTCTTCAAGGTGTTACAAGCCTATTGTCAAGATACAGACCATTGAAGAGAAATCAGTGAATGTAGCTGAGTCTTTGAAAGCAATGTTATTGAACCGGAAAGGAATAAAAGAAGAAAAAGCCCACAAAAGCATAAAGAAACTCCTGATCACAGTACAAGGCACCAGAAGGTATGTTGATTTAAGTCAGGATAAACCTAAGTTGACAGTGGTGGGAGCTCTGAGTCAGCCCATCTTGACGGTGAAAGGAGCACTGGTAGCGGCTATTGTCCTCAAATTGGTGACCAAACCTCTGATAGTTGATACGAAAATGGTTCCCTGGAATTATGGGCAGACTGTGATGACCTATCACGGGAAAGAAGTAGTGGAAGATGTAGATGAGGTAGGGGGTTTAACTAGGTTAGGAAGATGTTTCATTCCTGAAAGCTTAAGAAAGGCCAAGCTAATGGTGAGTGGACCGCTATCTATCAAAAAGCCTATCACCGAAGAATTTTTAAAAAAGATAAAATTGCCAGAGTATTCAATAATAGACCAGTTGAAGAAAATCCCTGCTCAAATTTCCCTCTTATCTTTGCTGTTGCACTCCAAGGAGCATCGTGATGTTTTACTGAAGGTATTAAATGAAACATATATTCCTAGGGAGATTACAATAAACCAGCTTGAGAAAATGGTCAGAAAAATCTTTGAGGTCAATCGGATCAGCTTTTCTGACGATGAATTGCCTGTTGAAGGTACAGGGCATAACTGAGGCCTTTACATTACAATGAAGTGTGAAGATTTCTACGTCACTCATGTTATGATTGATGGAGGTTCAGGTGCAAATATTTGCCCTATTTCTACTTTGCAAAAGTTGAATATTGGTGCTGATAGGATCAGGCCCAGCAATGTATGTGTCAGGGCTTTCGATGGTGCAAAATCAAATTCCATTGGCGAAATAGAACTAATGTTGACCATAGGGCCTGTTGAGTTTGCCATAGAGTTTCAAGTATTGAATATAGACTCCTCTTACAATCTATTGTTGGGAAGGCCGTGGATCCACAAGGCCAAGGCGGTTGCATCTACACTGCACCAAATGATTAAGTTTGAGCATGACAGGAAAGAAGTGGTTATTCACAGTGAAGGAGATTTGTCCGCCTGCGAAGATTCTCCCTTGTCTCTTATTGAAGCAAATAACGTAGAGGAGACATTCGTCTATCAAATTTTTGATACAGTGCCAATGAATCGTATCCTTGAATGGCAGGTTATACCGGGACCACAATTGTCTTCCGCTTCTATTATGATAGTGAGTGAACTTTGGAAATACGGATTTGAGCTAGGAAAGGGTTTGGGAGCATCTCCGCACGGTATAGTTTGTCCCATATGTCCGAGTGATAACGTAGGCATTTTTGGTCTGGGATTTGAGCCTACGGCTGAAGATCTGAAGAAATTCAAAGGAAGGAAAAAGGAAACATGGTCACTCCCTCGCCCAATGCCACTACTCAGTGAATCATTTGTTAAGAGCAGTGTCACGAAGCATGTGGAATTTGAAGTTGAATTGGTTGATGACTGCCAGAACTTTTTTATTGATGTTGATATGGTCGAAGCAGGAGAAGGTACCAGTATAGCAGACATACAATTCATAGGCCCAGTTGTCCGGCTCAATAATTAGAAAGTCACTCCTCTTCCCGTCAGGAGGGACTTTTGGTAGTTGATTTTGTTTTTCTTTTTGTTTATCCGAGTTATTTCAGGGTTGTAATTCGGATTTTAGTTTATTTATGTTATGATGGCATCTATGTTTAAACCCTTCTATCTTTTTATTTAATGAAATACAATGTCCCTTTTGATTTGTGTCTAATATATTTTGTTTTTCTTTTTTTATATACAGTTCTCTTTATGCTGATTCTAATGACATGAAATGCATGCAGAATTTTTAGCCTGACCTTAAAATCCAAACTAACCACGATGTAATGAAGCAGGATGGGGAATATGATGAAGAAGAATCACTAGAAGAAATAAGCAAAGAGTTGGAATCGTTTGAAGACCAACCGAATCCTAATTTGAATGAGACTGAGCCAATAAATCTAGGGGATCAAGAAAATGTTAGGGAAACTAAAATCAGTGTACATACTTTGCCACAGCTAAAAGATGGAATGATTTAAGCATTAATTGATTATAAGGATGTTTTTGCATGGTCTTATGATGATATGCCTAGTTTAAACACTGAATTAGTGGCTCCCAAATTGCCAACTGATCCCGCGTTCCCTCCTGTCAAACAGAAGTTGAGGAAGTTTAAAACTGATGTAAGTATTAAAATTAAAGAGAAAATTATAAAACAACTTGAATCCAAAGTAATTCGAGTGGCTCACTATCCCATGTAGTTATCCAATGTTATTCCCGTACCAAAGAAAGATGGCAAAATTTGAGTGTGTGTTGATTATCGTGATTTGAACAGAGCAAGTCCAAAAGATGATTTTTCACTGCCCAACATCCATATTTTGTTAGACAACTGTGCTAAATACGAGGTTGCCTCTTTTGTGGATTGCTATGCCGGATATCACCAGATCATTATGAATGATGAAGACGCGGAGAAGACGTCTTTTATCACACCATGGGTGACTTATTGTTATAGAGTGATACCGTTCGGTTTGAAGAATGCTAGAGCAACATACATGAGAGCCATGACCACTATGTTTTATGATATGATGCATAAGGAGATTGAGGTCTACATGGATGATGTGATTATTAAGTCAAAAAGTCAGGCCGACCATGTTAAAGATTTAAGAATGTTCTTTGAAAGACTTCGCAGGTATAATCTCAAGCTCAACCCGACAAAATATGTATTTGGAGTTTTGTCTGGAAAGCTGTTGGGTTTGTAGTCAGCCATCGGGGGATTGAATTGGATCCCTCAAAAATCAAAGCCATTCAAGATTTGCCCCCGCCCAAAAATAGGACGGAGGTGATGAGTTTTCTTGATAGACTGAACTACATTAGCAAGTTTATTGCTCAACTCACAACCACTTGTGAGCTCATATTCAAGTTGCTGAAAAAGAGTGCTACAGGAAAATGGACTAAAGCATGTTAGGAAGCGTTCAATCGAATCAAAAGATATTTGTCAAATTCGCCTGTGCTGGTACCCCCGGAGCCTGGTAGGCCTTTGATCTTATATTTATCAGTCATGGACAATTCTTTCGGTTGTGTACTGGGTTAACATGATGTCACGGGCAAAAAGAAGAAGGCTATTTATTATTTTAGCAAGAAGTTCACCGCATATGAGGCCAGGTATACTCTTCTTGAAAGGACGTATTGTGCCCTAACTTGGGTAGCACAGAAGTTGAAGCATTATCTCTTATCCTATACTACTTATCTCATTTCCCGCATGGATCCTTGAAGTATATCTTTCAGAAACCTATGCCAACGGGTCGATTGACAAAGTGGCAAATATTGCTTACCGAGTTTGACATTGTATATTTGACTCGAACCACCATGAAAGCCTAAGCCTTGGCAGATCATCTTGCTAAGAATCCCATCGATGAAGAGTATGAGCTATTAAAGACATATTTTCCTGACGAAGAAGTGTCGTGTGTCAATGAAGTCGTTATAGATGCTGATTCAGGTTGGAGGTTATTCTTCGATGGAGCTGTCAATATGAAAAGAGTCGGAATAGGTGCCGTTCTTATCTCTGAATTGGGACAATATTTTCCAGTAACAGCATAACTTTAATTCTACTGTACTAATAATATGACAGAGTATGAAGCCTGCATTCTTGGTTTGAGGTTATTTATTGATATGGGAGTCCAAGAATTATTGGTGTTGGGAGATTCGGATTTGCTCGTCCATCAAATTCAAGGCAATTGGGAGATGTGAAATTTGAAGCTCATCCCGTATTGACAATGCTTGCAGGAGCTATGTCAACGGTTTGTGTTAGTAAAATAGGCATATTCCAAGGATTCATAATGAAATTGTTGATGCTTTAGCCAATCTGTCTTCAATGCTCCAACATCCTGATAAAGCCTACATCGATCCAGTGTATATACAGAGTCGTGATGAGCATGCTTACTATAATACGGCTGAAGAAGAGCTCGATGGAGAACCCTGGTTCTTGGATATCAAGTGGTACATTCAGTCAGGAGAATACCCAGCATATGCCACCAACGATCAAAAGAGGACTATTAGGCGTTTGGCTAATGAATTTTTCTTAAGTGGGGGAATCTTGTATAAGAGAAACCCAGGTCTGGGACTTTTAAGGTGTGTAGATGCAAGAGAACACTCTAGAATATGCGGGTCGCATATGAATGGTCATGTCTTGTCAAAGAAGATTCTCCGAGCAGGTTATTACTGGCTTACTGCGGAAAAGAATTCTATTCAATTTGTTTGAAAGTGTCATCAATGTCAGGTACACAGTGATCTGATACGTTCTTCTCCTGTTGAGTTGCATGCAATGGCCGCTCCATGGCCGTTCATGGCTTGGGGAATGGATGTGATTGGACCGATTGAGCCAAAGGCATCAAATAGACATAGATTTATTTTGGTAGCCATTGACTACTTCACAAAATGGGTAGAAGCAGTAACTTTCAAGTCAGTGACAAAGAAGACTGTGGTAGACTTTATTCATGCTAATATCATTTGTAGATTTGGAATTCCTAAGATGATCATTACAGATAATGCTGCCAATCTCAATAGTCATTTGATGCAAGAAGTATGTCAATAGTTTAAGATCGCACATCGAAATTCTACTCCATATCGCCCAAAGGCCAATGGTGCTGTAGAAGCCGCCAATAAGAATATAAAAAAGATACTGCAAAAAATGGTACAAGGGTCTAGACAGTGGCATGCAAATTTGCTGTTTTCATTGTTAGGTTATCGCACCACTGTTCGCACTTCAACAGGGGCAACTCCATATTTATTGGTGTATGGGACAGAAGCAGTCATCCCTGTGGAAGTTGAAATTCCCTCTCTTTGAGTCATTGTAGAAGCAGATATTGATGATGACGAATGGGTAAAAACCTGACTGGAACATTTGAGTTTGATTGAGGAAAAAAGGCTAACTTCTGTGTGTCATGGCCAGTTGTATTAGAGAAGGATGGCACGAGCGTATAACAAAAAGGTCCGTCCCAAGAATTTTGAAGTTGGTCAGTTGGTATTGAGACGTATCCTTCCTCATCAGGTTGAAGCGAAAGAAAAGTTCTCCCCTAACTGGTAAGGTCCCTTCGTTGTGAAGAAAGTGTTGCCCAATGGAGCCTTATATTTGACAGATACTGAAGGCAAAATGGCAAAAATAGCTATCAATGCTAATGCGGTCAAAAGATATTATGTATGATATTTGATCCTTTGTTGATTTTATTGCATGTTTAGTACTTGCATTTTTGAAGATTAATATGATGAAGGCATTTTATTCTTCTATCCAAACATTGGGTCATCCTTTGTTTACCCGTTTGAGCTTTGTTTTATTTTTCTTTCATATTCCTCTTTTGGAATCAAAATAGAATCAAAGATAAATGTCAATAAAATAAGAATAAAAGAAAGAGTTTGAAAATAAAATAAAAATAAATCAAATCAAAACAAAGAACAAGCTTATGGAACTATGTGGGACCTGATTCTCCTCTCTCAGGAGTGAGATACGTAGGCTGCCTTATTTCGGGCTTGGTCCAACCAAATAAAGATTTAAGATTCACCCAGTCAACAAAAACTGGGGCATGAGTTAACATGTTGTTTGAGTCGATTTCAAAAGTTGTAAGTCTCACCCCCACTTCAAGTTTTGTTTGAACCCCTTGCCATCCTTTTCTAACCTTATCTAAAATCCAAGTTACAACCAAAGAAAGTCCTTCAGATCAGTTTTTGATAATGTTAAGGCTAAGCATGCAATTGATATGATGATACATTGTGAGGTACCACTTGTCTCCCTCAGCACAAGAAATCAGGAAAGAAATACAAAATGAGAGAGTCTTATTGGTGAAAACCCCCATGGGCATCATAAGGAAATGGTGAGCGGAGAGAAATAAAAATGAGAGAGTCTTATTGGTGAAAACCCTCACGGGCACCGTAAGCCGATGACGAGTTTAAGAGAAAGTGAAAAGTCAAAAGAAAGAGATTTGTTGGCGAAAGTCTTTTAAGATGTCGTCAATCGAATGTGAAGTATGAGTCCAATGGATTTGAAGAAGCGGTTCAGTGACAAAGGCACGAACTCAACAACAAATGGGGATTTTGAATAGGAAGATCAGACAGCTTAATCTAAAATGCATGTCATACTCATTGAAGTTCGTTCGTCGTATTCAGATAAGTTTTCTTTTTGAATATGGGACATTGCCCTTTTCTTTCATTTACATATTCATGCTTTTTGTCTTTTTATGTCATTTATCAAAATAAAAGTCGCCATCATTTCTGTATATTTTAAGTCAAGTCTGTGTCAAAACAAGCGAGAAAGGGTTACAAAATTTACTACTAGTTTTTCCAATTATATGAGGAAAAGCCAAGGACCAACACATGAAAGAAATTTGATTGTAATTCAACACAAAGCAAAGGAAGTCTATCAACCGACAGGCTATTGGATTCCTGGAAGCATTCAGATTTGGGAAAAGAGTGCACCTCTGGGGCATGGTAAAATGGAAACCCATTGTTCGAGTCAGAACTCATTTTTCTCAATCTGGATTCGGGACAATGATGTGGCAAGATAGGGCAAGTGTCAGCAATTTGGAGCAAAGATGAAAGGAACAAGTGATGGGGAAGATACCTGAGAAGCCAAGAGCTTCAAGCCACCACTAAGTTTTTAACTGACAAATTTTCTTTGTTGAAATAGGGGGAAATTCGCTTCACTTAATTCAGCTACCATTGAAAATGCACATCCATGAGATTTTACTTTATGTTCAGGATCCTCCTGGAAAATGGGATTTTACTTTATGCTCCAGAAAAATGAGATTTTACTTTCTGTTTAGGACCCTCCTGAAAAATGAGATTTTACTTTATGCTCAGGACCCTCCTGAAAAATGAGATTTTACTTTATGCTCAGGACCCTCCTGAAAAATGAGATTTTATTTTATGTTCAGGACCCTCCTAGAAAATGAGAATTTACTTTCAATTCAGGACCCTCCTGAAAAATGAAATTTTGCCTTATGTTCAGGACCCTCCTGAAAATGGGATTCTACTTTCTATTTAGGACCCTCTTGAAAAATGGGATTTTACTTTATGTTCAGGACCCTCCTAAAAAATGGGACTTTACCTTCTGTTCAGGATCCTCCTGGAAAATCGGACTTTACTTTCTGTTCAGGACCCTCCTGGAAATGGGACAGCATTTTCAAAAATGAAATATTACTTTACTATAATTTTTGTTTGGGATAATTTTTGTTCTAGTTTTAATTTTGGGTTTCAGGAGCCCGCCTGAAGAATAGGGTGAAGAAACGAAAAGTCAAGCAACAAAGTGATGAAATAGCAAGTTAGGAGCCCGCTTGGAGAATAGGGTGAAGAAGCGAAAAATCAAGCAACAAAGCAAAGCAATTGAAAGCCAAGCAACAAGTTGAAAGAAATTGCAAGTCAGGAGCCCACCTGAAGAATAGGGCGATAAAAGTCGAGTCAAGAGCCAACAGAAGTTGTATAAATAGGATTTTGTAATTTTATTTATGTTTTGACTTGTAATTTTCATTTTTGATGTAATGACAGAGGCGCGGACCGGAACCTCGGTGGAAACTTACTCGACTCTCCAACTCGGTATAGTCCGTTTCTCTTCCAACCCTTTGAGATACTTGTAGTTTCCTCATGACTTGGGTAGGTAGGATGTCCTAAGTCAAGACCTGGTTTTCCACCTTCCTTTTGCTTCGTGCTTTTAAATGAAGGTCAGGACAAAATTTCGTCTCGTTGTCTACTGCTTTGTATGTAAACACCATGTGTTTACATCCAAAGGGGACATGATGTAGACACGTGATTTTGTCCTCTTAAAGTTTAATTTTATTCACTTTTACCCATTTTTACTTTATCCTACCGTGTACCCTCATCCATGTTATTATATCCTCACAAAAATACTAAAATAACAAACTCCCTAACAAATTCTATCCTATCCTAACCCCTTTACATCTCATCCTAACAACCTACCCAATTAAAATAAACCACATCACACCCTACCCCCACCCCTACCCCTACCTACTACCCACCTACCCTACCCCATAACCACACAATTCCATAGGTATATATACAACAAAAAAAAGGAAATTGGGGGATCCACTTTTTTTCATTCCACAAAATTCCATTTTTTTTCTTTTCTTCTTTACGTTTCACATACACTCCTCACATCCTCATAAAAGACACTCACTGAAATTCCCCATTTGGACAATTAAGAATACACACGACAGTAGCCATGGATGAACTCCATTTTTCTTTTTCTTCTCCACGGCACACATAACACTCACCTTCACTAAATACACAAGAACACACTCACCATAAAAACCATTACCATTATCTCCCATTTTCAGCTACTACCGAGATAAACTCACACACACACTCACCGGATTCACACTATCTTCACCGCACGCACACACATAGATCGGAGAAAATAGCGAGAGAGAGAGAACAGAGAGAGAAGAAAAACAACAGCTCGTTCATGCTACTGTTTCGGCGACCTTTCGTCATCGAAAAATGGTGTCTCCTCATCGGATTCAACACTATTTCAGGATCAAAATTAATTGGGGATTTAGGTTCAGAAGCTGGGTTTTTGATTTGAGTCGGATTTTGATTTTCGTTGCGGATTCGAATTGGTCGTTCTTATTCAGGTTGTTTTCGGGTTACTGTTCCGACAGTAGCTTCACCGGAATCATCTCCTCCGTTCGTCATTCACTGGATTGATCTTAAACTCGTCGAATCTTATTGCTTTCCTCTGACTTTCGGGCGAGATATAGACAGAAATCGATCCCGTCTTCGTCATTTTTCTTCCCGTCGTTGTTCATTTTCGTCACTGTTTCAATGGGCTCATAAAAAAAAACCATTCATCGTTCATGGTTACTGTTCCAGTGCGTCTATCGGAGAAACGACGCCATTGATTGCCCTTTTCTTAAATTCAATCCAAAGCTAGTTTATTGTCGCTATTCCATTTGAATCCGTGTTGCGTTTTAGCTGGCTTTGTGTTTCTTCGTGGGTTTTGTACTGGTTTTATTGGAAGATTGGTTATTGTTTGGTCTCGATCGGGTATTGTGAGCAGTTTGGGTAGCAATTTCTTGAATATCGAATTGGGGTTCATTGTTGAGGTTCTCCGGTCGGGTATTTTGGTCATCATTATTACCAACTACAACAACAAGTTCTATTGAGGCGGTGGTATTCATCGACTTTTGGTCGAGTTATTCTAGAATTTGGTTACTTTGGGTGTCGTCAGTTTCAATTGGATCATTCGTGGTCAATTTTGTGATTTGTGGTTTCTCTATACCGAGTTGGGATTGCATCACCATTGAGGTCTCACTATTCGGACTCTCGGAGTTGGTTTTTCTAAATATTATTATCATCGTAATCGAGTATTTGAAGGTCCATTCCTTAACTCTCTCTCTTTATTTTTTTTAATGTGGCTATGATGTGTTATTTGGTGATATGTTTCGATCTTGTGTTTGAGAAATCGTGATTATTATGATTGATATTGATTGATTGATTCACGTGAATGAAGGAATTGAAAGATTTGAATTCATGTGGGAATAAGTGGGTCGAGAATTGAAAACTTGATATAATTAGTGAATTTTGATTAGTTTGATTCATTAGTTTTTGACCTGAAATAAACGTTAATTGAATTTGGTAGTATCAAGATACACCGATGGGAATAGGCAAGACGTAGGTCGGGTAGGCAAATCTAGAGATTGTGGGTTGATTGAATGTTTGAAATTTGATTGAATGGTTTGATTTTATCACTTTTGAATCAATTGTATAATTTAGCTGGGGAATGCCCCGAAGGATTTGTATTGATTTACTCGGGAAATGCCCCGAAGTAGCATGTACGCAAAGGAGACTCGTGATCAAGGCCCGGAACGTCGGGTGGAGTTTAGTTTAGGATTAGTTTAGAATAGGATAGGTTTTATATTTCAGCATCTTTTTTATTTTGGATTGTATAATTTGGACTGAACATTATTTTGGTTTGTTTTGAATTTTGTATGATTTGTTGGTTTGCTTGTTTTGTGTGTTTATTTGGTTTGTACATTTGTAATGTCAAATTAGCCGATATGCTCCACCAAGGGACCGTGGTTGAACCACGGGATCGAGGGGTGCCTAACACCTTCCCCTCGGTCAATAGAATTCCTTAGGCGGAATCTTTGTTCGCGGATTAGTTTTTAGAGTCAAACCATTTCGAAAAGGATTTTCCAGAGGTGACTTGGCACACCGGATTATGCCAAGTGGCGACTCTGAATAAGAAAAAATAATGTAAATAATCTGTTTTTTTTTTTAAACAAATTTTTCATTTTTTGTCACCTTAATAATAATACCCTTTCGAACTTAAAATACAATACATATTTTTTGGAGTCGTAAAAAAAAAAGTTGTGACAATCACCTTTTCTCAAAATCATTGCACGTATTTTTTCTAGATTGTTCACACCGCTACCGCCGCCTCTTCTCAAAATCACTGATGCCGAAGCACCAAATATTTACACCTAATTCTGCCCTTGTATAATAGTATATAATTGAATGTGAACCCAGTGGCGGACTTAGGATTTAAGCATAGTGGGTGCTTAAAAAATTTAAAACTTGAAAAAATAAAAACTCACCTCGATGAGGTTCGAACCCGAGGCATCCCGGCTAGTGAATGCACCCAACCAACTTTTATTTTAGTGAGTGCTTTTATATATTATATACCTATTTTTATATATTTTTCATATAATTTTATCTATTTTACATCAAATTTAGTGGGTGCCGGGCACCCCACAAATATATGTAGATCTGCCCTTATATGAAACAACCTTTTAAAAAAGCATGATTTTAAATTATTTCATATATTATTCTTAAAAATAAAAAAGTAACATATTTTTCAAAATATTTTTTTTTCTAATATATAGAAGAGACTTAGAAGTAGGTAATAGTCGTCATGCGCGCTTCCAAGGTCAAATTAATCTTTCCACGTATTTTTTCTAGATTGTCATCGCCTTATCTCAAAATCATTGTACGTATTTTTTGTAGATTGTTCACACCGCTACTGCTGCCTCTTTCCAAAATCACTACTACACTATCTCCTTCTTCTTGTTGCTGCTTCATCTTTGTTTCTTCAATTTCAGCTTGGGTTTTCACAACATCAATTTCACAAATCTGAGGTTCCCAGGTATAATATTTGTTAAGGTTTTTGTCCTGATTTTCTTATTATATTTAAGTTTTATTTTTTTTTCAGAAGGAAAATAAAAGTTACCATAATTATTTTTACTTTTTCTGAATGAAAAAAATATAATTTTTTTTTCATATTTGACTAACCTTGTTTTTGACATTTATAAATAGAATACCCTTCTCATACCATAACATAATAACATCTTAGTTTTATTCTTTTTACTATTATTTTTAATATTAAGTTTTATATATAGGCCAATTGGCTAAATCATATAATAAAATTATATTTTTACTATTATTTTTCGTTGTATCTTATTTATCGTTTCATAATTTATAACTAAAAGCTTATGCATAACGCCTCTCGAACCCAACAATATTTGCTCTTGGAACCTTCACTTTTGGTTTGTATTCCCTTTGCATGTTCTTGAGTGTGTGTTTCTTTTTCTTTTTCGTTATCTTAAAATCAACGATTTTTCTTGTTTGAGTTTCATATACTTGTTGTAACTTGTAAATGAAGGATTTTTTTTTTTCCTTTTGGGTGTGTTTTTATATTCTAAGAATTAATCTTTTTGAGGTATTTGTTATTGTTTTGGCCAGTTAAAGAAAAGATTAAGAAGTTTCTGAAAGTTGTGGTTCGGTCTTTCGTTAGACCGATCCGGAGTTTCTGTTTATGTAATCATAATTTGATGATTGTGAAACAGAATTGCCAAAGCAAGTGGATGATGGGAAAGGGTTGGCTGATACGGTGGTGGATGTAAATGATGCTAACAAAAGAGGTTTATTAATTTTTGCCGTTAGGGAAGGCAAGACTGACTTGTGCAAGTACTTGGTGGAAGAGTTGAAGACTGATGTCAATGAAAAAGATGCAAGACTGACTTGTGCAAGTACTTGGTGGAAGAGTTGAAGACTGATGTCAATGAAAAAGATGAGCAAGATATTTTCTAAACTAATAAAATTTGTCTTCATTCATCATTATATGTCCACGGCCTAATTTGAGTACTTGTTTGAAGAAACTGGCTCCTGGAGCTTTTGTCCTGATTGAATTTTGGGGGTTTCTATATACTTTAAGTCTTTAAAGTTAAGAGGGTAGCATGCCAACAGGAACAAACTCATTGTAGTATCAAAAGTAGGGGTCTGGAGAGGGCAGAGTGTTCAGAGACTCAAACCTTTAATAGTTTGTATATATTTTGTATTGAAAACTGTCTTTTTATATGAGAAGATTTTGATTTCTACTTCTAATATAAGAGGTAGATTCCTGTTGCTTGAACTCCTTAGTCTTCACTTTCGGTGCTGCACCTATGTCGACACAATGTCGGTATAAAATCCGTACTAGATTTAGTTAATTGATTATACGTACTTTGACACAATATCAACGGACGAATCTGAAAACTTTGGTTCTCTTTGGGTGGTAGTTTTCCATTTTACTCCGTAGTCTAGGAAATCTGCTATTTGTTATACTAAGTTGTGTTAAGTCATCCAGCTACCTTCATAAATTTGTTTTGTACCCGTTAAACTTTTATTTCTTTGCTAGAATTTGTAGTTTTGGTTGACAAAGACTTATCAAATTATTTTGAACCTTTTTGTTCTCTAAACTGTCTAGCTTCGTGGTGAAAGTATTTCTTCATTAAAGTGTTGTTAAATTTCTCCTTACAGATTGAGTCTCTAAGGGATGGTTACTTCTGAAAAAGATGAAACGCCGTTGTTGTCACCATATTATCCTCTGCCTAATGAAAATGATGCCTTTTAAAATCGGTGTTTTGTGTCCAGGACAAGGAGTGCATCCTTGTCAATGCCAATGAGCTTTATGGATTCATTTGGAAATGATAGTATCTCTGTAGGCTACAGTGGTTCTTTGAGAAGCGAGAGACAGACTTCATTGGTTCGCATGAGTGGGCCATTATATGTTGCTCGCAATCCTGTGAATAGCTTTTGGCCTACTCCAGCTACAGCAGTGCATGATCCAACTTTGCTAACAACGAAAAAATATCCTTCAATGATTATGAACATCTACTGAAGTCTGGACAACTAGGCATATGCAATGATCCATACTGCACAACATATCTAACCTACTGCTATTTGAAAGCACGACAAAAAAATTCAATGCCTTCAGATATATTTGATCATAAGGTATTGCATTTTGCTCAAGTGAAATGTATATCTTCCTAGGAATATGCTATGATGTGATTTTTCACTGCACGAACACTATTTTCAAACTAGCATTTTGCTTGTCATTGACTCATCTCAGCCAGAATTTCAGCTTTAACCACATAGGGAGTTTATACTTTTTATGGGCTCTCATTCTTTGGTAAACTTCTGTTCATGGACAATCAAATTTCGCTATTTCTGCATTCGAGTTGATTATATACTGATGAAGCCATAATGTTCAAACTTCCCTACTATCATCAATTATGGTTTCAGCAATTATGAGAGCTCTGTGGTTTCCAATTTCAGTATCCATTATTAGAATGACCTTGTCCACGTCTCGGTGCAATTCCCCGGCACCAACTTTGTACCAGTTTCCTGTTTTTACTAGAATAACTACTTTAACAGTTCAAAACAAGAAGAGAAAAGAAAAACGAATGACCTTGTGCATGTCTCAACTAAAATCTTATTTTTCATTCAACTTAAAAGTTTTGCAAGTTCAGTTGAAAGTATATTTTTTCCTTGTTCGCCTATCATCTTTTATGCTTGTATATTTACAGAAATTACTTTCTATTATGAGTATATGGTGCTCTTATATCAGTGGTAGATAACTATATGCCAGTGATTTATATTTATTAACATATGACCAGGATGATAATATGTTTAAAATAGATCAAAGTGTAGTACTACTTTGTGGTAATACCTGGGCGTTGATCAGCTTTCGTAAATTTATTTTGCCAACTTCAACAACAACATACCCAATGTATTCCCACAAAGTGGGGTCTAGGCTGGATAAGATGTATGTAGTTCTTCCATAGTTTTCATTATTAGTCATTCAAAATAGCTCATATCTTATAGATTACACAATCAAATTTGTTGTGAAACTCAAAACTGCTTCACGGTTGAGGGCTTCTCAGTTCATTTTTCCTCAAAGACCATGGCTTGGTATTTTACTAGCACTTTGTCATTGCTTACTTCAATTACCTTGCTCCTACGCCGTATTAATTCGCTAGCTGCGTAGAACATTCATTATTTCTTCAAGTTCTAAGTATTACAATTAGTGGACTTATGTATTTGTTCATCTTTGTGCAGATTTGAGATTTTTCTGTAGTATGACAGGTTTTGTGTTTTTTTTCTTTCCGTCTTGAGTTGTTGAGGTATTTGATCTTTGTGGAATTTTTGAGACAGTAGAAAATGGAGGGTAATTTGAATCTTTTAGACAAAATGAATTTTGTCTCTAAAGTAAATTTTGTACTATAAAAATCTTTGTCCAATGATTTTTAAAATTGATAGTGTCGGTTGCAAGGATAAATTGCCTATATTCGAGTATTTATGATTTTATTTGTGGTTCTTATTAATTATTTTTCGACTTTGGAGAGAATGAGTCACAATTTTAGAGACGACATACATTAACTCCCTGAATTTCACAAGCTTGGCGTGGCATGTATGTTTTGGAGTGATTGATGATCTTTTCATTTAATGGCAAAGGTTAGCATGTTAATGAGTTTTTGATTCCCTTTTTCGATATTCTCAATGTGTCTTGTATGTTATAATTCTGAATCTTAATTGTTACGACCATTTTACGCTGATAATGATGTCTCCAAATTACAACTTTAAGCAGCAGAGGAATACCGTTTTGATTTGTTGCTTTGTCCACCCTTAACCTTATGCAACTCTTGCGAGGTAACCAACAGAGGCCACCCAATACCAGCAAATACACCAATGTCCTCCAGATTTACACCAAAGACTGACAACCATTTCATTCTTACACTGATTTTGTTTATACATATTATCGTGATTCAACTTCGTCTCAACCAGGACGAAGCATGCCACAAAAGTCGCAACAAACAAGTCCAAGGGAGCTAAATAGAGGGCATGTTTGTGCAAATTCATTTCAACATGATATGTTAAGTAAGCTATCAGATTTCGATGAACTCATATTCATTCATATTACGTTTCGTAGTTCATTTATATTCTTCGTTTACATGTTAGGCTTGTTATCTATAAGCAATATTAAAATAGCCTATCTCCTGCTATTTAAATAAATCAGCTAAATAAAGTTTTATATATACTGTTCTTTTAAACGGACTATTCCTATATAGTAGTTTATTGTATGATGTGTAGTTTATTTGAATTGTGAATCTTTTTTACTATAACAACAACTGGTTGTAAGAGCTGATGGTTTACCAGTACCACCTTCACAGTATTATGCTTTGTCAGGGGAACAACCCGAAGGTGGGAATTCAGGGCAAGAAGGGGAACTCTGAATCTACCGTAAAGCTCAAAGGTTCGAACTTTGCTGCCATAGTTCTGAGTATTGGGAGCTGGGAGACAATAGTGATGTTTTAACATTGAGTGTAATTTGTAATTTACAAACTGTAGTTTAGAAGAGCTACAATTGATCAGAATTGTGTTATTTTGGTGCATTTTATACATTTCTACAAATTGAGCTGAGTTGTGATAGTGAATTTTTCAATATTTCTGCAAATTCAACTGAATTGGGACTTTTTCTTCGTAAAAATTCTGATATAATTCTGATTACAACATACAAAACTAATAGCTAGACCGCTATTATTGAGGCCGCACTAGCGCAAACTTTTGAGCGTATCACAAAAATTTAGAAACATTATAAAGTATGTTTGAGTTATGGACTCAAAAGTCCAATGATGTTGGCACTTTTCTGGTTCCCCTTGCCCCAGTTGCCTTCTATGTTTTTTAAAAATAAAATTTTCTTTTAGTATAAACTACATAAATCTCTTAGTAAGTAAACGTAATTACATAAAATTCTTTCTATTTTTTTTTTGCGCCATTGTCCCTTCATTTAATTGATGGATACAAATAATTACATAGTTGTGCATAGAGTAGCCAAACAAAATAATATTCTCTCTGATGCAATTAATATAATAGCAGTAGCACATTTAGAATCTAGGGATCGTGCGTGTTTAGGAAAGTTCGAACACGCATATTGATACCTAAAAACTTTAAGATTCCGCTTGATGTAGACACCTAATTTTTTTATTCCGAAAATCTAATTTATTTATTTTTATCCTCGTTTTATCATGTATTCTATCCCGTGTGATAAACTCTTCACAAAAAAATAAAAAATAACCAAATTCACAACAAAAATAACTAACAACCCCTATAACTAGTGGCGGATGTACATGCATTCTAGAGGGTTCATCCAAACCCCTTTCGTCGAAAAATTATACTATTTTTACATGGTAATTTTTTTTTTTATGTATAAATAGTAGAGGTTGAACCTCCTTCGACTAGTTCGTATATATATTACTGACCCCACACCGAAAATTCTGCATCCGTCCCTGCCTATAACTAATTTTTTCTCAGTCTAACTACTATCCCACCCCCTGACCATTTCCATTTTCATATACCCACATACATACACTAGACACATACATACTCAAACAAGGAAACGGACCACGCTCACCACTCACAGAATAAGCCACGAATAAAATTTACACACATTTAATGTATACATTAAGTTAATACATATATGTCATATATTTAAATTTAAAATTCATGTTACTTAATTATGATTAATAAATATATATTTTATTTAATTTAATTATATAATTATGATAAAAATTATTAATTTTATGTATATAGATATGTAAGTTTTAACCGTAAGCCACCATCATCTCCTTTCTTCTTGGGACCCACACATTCACACTCCATTTTTTTACCACAATTCCACACTCCCACAGAGGAGCTGGACAGAAACAAAGGAAAGAAAAGGGGATTTTGGATTAAAAAGGATAAATAAGTTGTTTAATTAAGTAAGAATTTTTTGAGTTTTTTAAATTAAGTGGGAGAGATAAATTTTTTCTTTTTAAGTTTATCTGTTTGAATAACTTATCCCAGTTGTTGAACAACTAGACGTAATTGTTCGACAACTGAAGAAATTTATTCAATAACTACGTGATGTTATTTGAATAATTAATGTAGTTATCGAACAATTATCTCAATTATTCAAGAGATTTAGTTTTTGTAAGGGACAAATTTGTGGGTCCACTTATCTTTTTGTTTTTTTTAATTGGAAACTTGTAAAGGCCTTGTAGCTCATTTTTCTCAGAAAAGGGGATATTCTCAATCATCTCCAAAAAGGAAAGATCCAGCGACAAAAAAATTAAAAAAAAAAGAAGGGCAAGGACTCCATATTTTCCCCCTTTTTTCCTTCTTCTGGACGATATATGCTCACAGAGGTCCCAATTCTCTGAGGGGAGTAGTCCACCGTCATCTTCTTTTCTTCTTTCCTTTTTGGGACTCACCCTCACGACCACACACAGATTTGAGATTCAATATACACAGAAACACAAAATTCCCACGAAAAATGGACATATAACACACCTAGACGAGATTTTGGGGGTTGGGGATTCTTACTCCTAACGCGCACACAGATACAAAAAAATTGAAGAAGAGGAAATGGAGAAACGATAGATAAATCGAGAGAGGGAATAGAATAATGAAAGTAAAGGAGCGAAGAAACGATTGAAAGGGAGTCGGTGAAATCGTGCACGGATTTTTCTCAATTTATTTTCGCCTTCTCTACCTCGATTGGTTCGATCTTTTTGCGGGTTTATTCGTCTGTTCGAATCAGGGAGGATTTCTTCGAATTGGATTTCTCTACACTGATTTGGTGTGTTCGTCTTCGAGGTTTTTTATTCGGGATTTCGAGCTCGGATTTCTTAAACACTATTATCAACGAAAATCAATATGGGAAGGTCATTTTTTAAACCCGTTCTCTTTTCTTTATCTTGATTTGTTGAATTGAGTATAATTATGTGTTTGTTGATTATGATTGTTTAATTTCGTTGATGTTTATGCACTTGATGATTGAAATTGGGTGATTTGGCGGGTGTTTGATGTCGAATAATTGATTGTGATAGGAGTTTTCTTGTTAAGGCATGGATAATTATCTCGTGGAAGTTGTATGTTTAAAACGTAATTTGGGGTTGGATGTTGGGAATTGATATGAAAATAAATATCGATTAATTTTGAGGTATGGATGATATTAAACGTGATGGAATTATGATATGTTGAATCAAATAGACAAATGTAGGTTTGAGTAGCCAAAAATTTAGGAATAGTGTTTTTATTGAATGTTGGAATGTGTGATGTGTGTTGAATCGTCTTTGATTCAAGTGTAATCAATTGGCCGGGGAATGCCATGAGATTTCATGTATTTATTCATTGGGGAATGCCCATGAGATTTCATGTATTTATTCATTGGGGAATGCCCTGAGGTTTTATGTATTTATTCATCGAGGAATACCCCGACGTATTATGTCTCTGAAGGAGGTTCGTGATCAAGGCCCGAGGCATCGGGTAAAGCGTTGGAGCGTAGTTTAGAATACTGTAGGTTTATATTTTTCCGCATTTTATTTTTCTTTTGGACTGTATAATTGAACTGGACATTATATTTTGGATTGTTTTGCTTTGTTTGATTGTTTGATGTGTTTTTTGTGTGGTTTATACATTCGTCGTGCCTAAATAGTCGATACGTTCTGCAAAGCGACCGTGGTCGAACTACGGGATCGAGGAGTGCTTTACACCTTCTCTTCGGTCAACAGAGTTCCTTAATCAGAATCTCTGTTCACAAATCAGTTTTCAAAGAGTTAAACAGTTTAGAAAAAAATTTTCAAAGGTGACTTGGCACATCGAGTTTATATGAAGTGGAGAATCTGAATAAAATGTAAATAATTTTTTTTCGAATTTTTTTGTTTTGTTTTGTTACTTTGATAATAAAAATCCTTTCAAATTTAAAATTTAATCTTTTTGGATAAAAAAGGGGATTTTTTAGTTTCAACTTTTAAGGGTGTTTTTTTCAATCCTATGTCAATTCATATATATATTTTTTTTATATAATTATACCTAATTTATGATAAATTTAACGGATGCCGAATCATTAAATATTTACACCTAAATCCGCCCTTATTTAATAGTATATAATTGAATATGAAACGACCTTTTATAAAGCATAACTTTAAATTATCTCATATTATTATTAAAAATAACGAAGTAACATATTTTTCAAAATATACTGTGAAGAAAAAGTGTGTCACATAAATTAAAAAGTATAAATAACATAAATACCAACTTTTTGAAAGTAATTATATTTTCTTCCATTTTTTTAATTACTTTATTCTCTCTCCCTATTAATATACATAACATAGCCAATATATATATAACATTTTGTGTATATGTTAGAATTTTTTGTAATATGTTTAAGGAGTTGAGATTTTTTGTAATATTGAAAATATAAATTGTGTATTTATGTAATTTTTAGAATTAAAAAACATGCTAAGGTACGTTCAAGTTATGGACTCAAAAGTCTAATGATGTTGGCTCTTTTCTGGTTCCCGTGGCCATAGTTGCCTTCTATTAGCATTTTATCTATGGACAAATGAATTTACATTTGTAGATATTTCTTTCTTCCTAGATAATTTTATTATTTTCTGTAGATATTACATTTCTTTTTGTCCTTTTCAAGACAACCCTTTTAATTTTGGTATTTTCAAAGAAAGAAAAAATTAAAATTTTCTTTCAAGAGCCTCTTTTGTTGGATTCGATGGCCCCAATTGCAAGACTAAGGCCACTTTGGCCATGAAAATATAATTTTTCGGAGTTGGAAATAGAGTTGGAGCTGAAGTTGGAGTTGGAGTTGTGTTTGATCGTGAATATAAATTAAAGTTGTTTTTAAAATATTGTGAGAAAAATAGAAGTGAAAAAAGTAAAAACAAGTTTTTCTTATATTCACTTTTTCAAAATACAATTTCAAATCATATTTGGAATTTTCATAACCAAACACTGTGATTTTCATTTTTTTCACTAAAGTGAAATAGTTTTTCGAATAAAAGTTGAAAAGTTACCCATGGTCAAACGGCTTCTAAGTTTAGATTCCTCATAATTTGTTTCAACATGAGGTTATGAGTCACAATTCGATTTGAAATTTAAAGTTTGTAAATTTCTACTTCATTATTATGATATTATTATCTTATATCTCTATTATTAGTAAATTTTTTGAGGATCATTTCTAGATTTGTGTCTGTCATTCAAGCACAGGAGCATGCTAATCTTTTCATCTGTATCATTCAATTTTATTGGATCTCCGAAGGGACTCTTATTCCTTTATTTTATATAACTGTTATTTCTTACTTTGGTTATTTTTACTATTTTTTATTGTGATTTTTTACTCTAATTATCTTTACTATTTACCATTTTTGTTATTACTAGTGCTTTTTTGTCGTTAATATTTTCATTATAATTCTTTTTTTGTTCTTGCATTCTTTGCTAACTATTATGGGTATGCTATTGTTGTTGTTTGTTGGGTTCCTACGATAACCTCAACTCCTCAAGTTATAAATACACAAAAATAATGGGTACTCAAATATTTATAGATATTTATAAAGTATATACCTTAATAAATATACAGAGTTGAGAAAAAGCTACTGAATTTTTGTGAACCGTATATACTATTCTAGATCGACCACTACACCGCAGAGCCTCTGGCCCTGCTTTTGGTATCCCCAAAACTCTGCCTTCTTCCGGCTATCCATAACTTAAGGAGTTTAAATATAAAATTTCATCGAAAATGAAGTTGAAATCGACCCCCAACCCCCTCGTCTCCCTCCACCCCCACCCACCCCACCTTCACTTTCATAGAACATTCACAGCATTTGTCCAAGTTATTGGTTTTGGGACAATATTTTTTATTTACATATCAAACATTAAAATAAGTACAAAAGATAATTTATTTTTAGAAAATCTTTTCTCAGTGAAAAATAATTTCCTTCAAACTAAGTATGCTCATAATTATCAAAAGTTGAAATAGAGCTAAGAGAACTTATGTAATCCTAAAACCAAAGAATTGGCTGACAACAAACAAAATATGCTTAAATAAAGATACTAAACTAGGAGATGAAATTTTACATTATCTCAATTATTTCCATGTCCAAATGAAAAACTACTTTAGCTTAGAAAAAACTAGGAGTTTCATAAATATTTTGCATGTAATTATACATGTTTGGATTTTGACTTATTGTTGGTAATAATTCCACTGCATCGAATTCAATTTTGTAGTCCCATAAATGTTGTTGTGGTTCTATATCATTATTGCAAGATGGTCCATAAATCAACTCCTTTATCTTATCACACAAAGTTGTGGCTCTAAATTCCATTGTTGAACTTCTATTGGTATGCACCTAAAAAAAATCACATTAAATGTTAGTTTGAACAAATCTAGTTTGAGTTTGATTTGTAAAAAATTGACAACTATAACAAACAATATTTTTATGTAATTATTAGTAAAATATATTTGAATTCTAACATCATGTTTTTTATAGGGGAGAGTTTGATACGCGCGAATGTAGGTAAACCCACACATCATGCGTTGCCTCCCACAATTGGAGGTAAAATTAAAGTTGTGCCAGCTTCTTTTTGATTCATTATTGTATAGATTTTATGAAAGGAGTTTAAGAATATTTTTAAAAATATATTTTGTGTTTGACCACCATGTTCGTTGAGCAGCACAGATATCCAAACGCATCAAAATAATTTCTTGTGTATACTGACCTTAGTTTCTAGAGAAATCTGCAGTGTAGAGTTTCCATTGAGTTTAAAGTTGGTAGACAAAACTTCTACACCTTCCTCATAACATAATCGAATGATGTTATTAAAAGTGGCTATATTATAAAGGCCAGTTATTAAAACCACAATCATATTTGGGCCCATTTCATGAAATTCGATCTGAGCGGTTGACTTTGTGCTTGGGTCGGCCTCATTAGTTGCATTGAGTGATTGGGCTCTCTTTAGGCCCAATTTCAATACTTCCAAGTCTTTCTTGCTCTTCTTCAAATTCATTTCCAAGCTTTCTATGTGATTCACTGCTGCATCTATTTGATTTGGCAATGCCATTCTTGTTTCCTAAAGAATACTCAAATTGTATTAGAAGTAGTATCCAAGCATGTATAAAAGATAGATTCATGAGGTCAAGGTTCATGAATTTTGAATTTATTTTGAATTGTCGGGATTCTAAATAAAGAACCTATATATATGCATAACTTGGACTAGAGTTGCTGAATTCTGCCGAATACCTTTAACTCTACTTCGCCTTTGCATGTATGCGCATAATGGTGTTAGCTAAGAGCTAGTTGAAATGAAAGAGTAATTGCACCCTATCCTAACACACAAGTAAATTTATCCAATTAAATGAGTACTCACTGATGATCTCGCTGCACTAAACTACTCATACGTCGAACGATTTCCCCTAAAATAGATATAACAGTAAGTTCATTTCGAGGGTTGCACTCGGAATAGGTAACGAAACCTGCTTACCTGTTTCCTTTGCAATATCTTCTACTAACATTCATATCATTTTCAATGGGTTACAAATTTGGGTAAAATATTCAAGTTAATATGATACTTGATTTTTATAAAGTCCATTAACTAGTTTTTTTTTTTTTTCTCAAAAAACTAATTGCATGAAAAAGAAACTAGAAGTTAGTTACATTTTCTTGAAGAAAGGATAGAACCAAATTCCTAGTTACATTTTTTTTGAAAAAATGATATGTCAAATTGGCAATGTTGATAACTTCTCTTGTTCACTGATTATTCAAATCCGAATTATGCATTTCTTGTTTATATGCATTTCTTGTTTATGGTCTATAATGAGGCCGAAAGAGGTGAAGAATATACTGTATTGCAGAGTCCACATTCAAACTTGTTTTATTTGTACAAGAAGTAAGTTGTGAGGCTTGGATGCTTGTGATTGAACCTCAAGAACTTGTGATTTAGGCTCAACAACAGATACATGTTGCTCCACATCACCCATAACAAGAATGTATATTATATTTGATTTTTATGACTCCTATATAACAGTTGAAAAATCATTTGTAATGTAGTCAATCTATTTTTTTTATTTTACGAGAAACACAAAAAAATAAGACAAATTATATTTAACAATGAAGTTATAACATGTCTTTAAGTTGTACACTTGCGAATTAAACAGTTTTTATCTTTATTATTATTTATAAAAGTAAGAATCAATTCTAGTTAATAAGATATTTTTCATTTATTTGTAATACATTATCTTAGATGATGTAAGAACTTTATTTATAATATAAAGATTTGAGTTATTTAAGGTAAAGTTTTTAGATATTTCTGGTAGAAAGTACATAAATTTTAAAATTGTTTTAAGTGGAATTCATTTTTTTTTATTTTAAAAAAATCAGCATTTTAATCTTTGGGCCTAAAACAAACAATTTATAATTAGCTTCATGCTTGAGTCACTCCGCTCCTGTCTGTATACTCACTATTTTTTTATAAATGACTATCAGCGCTGTTATTCAATTAAAAGAAAATGTGTTGTGAATAATTGAGGTTTGTGGTAAACCATGATGTCAATGTGATTAAGCCTAATTACTTACATAATCATAATACAAAGACAAAGTACATGCACTAAACGATATTAATTGAGGTGTATTTCAATAGACTGTTGGTGATGGAATATGAATGCATGTAATGCAAAAGCAAATTCAGATAAAATAATATCAAAAGACTCTTTCAACACAGAGGCATATCAAAATTTAGAAATTTGATCTTTGAATCTATATATTGCACTTTTAAATTAAAATATACGAATTCAAAATTTGAAATCATAATAAGTTCACTAAATATTTTAAATAACAAACCTTAGAGGTAGTGACATGAGTAGGAAGCACGGAATGAAGTTGATTATAGAGATTCTTCATATGATTCCTTCTATTTTTCTCCACATATTTCCTTTCCAATTTTGGAGCTGATTTAGACTTTAGGGAACTTTCCATCCTTGAAACTTTTTACCTTTTTGGAGGAATTATTTATTAATTACAAATGTTAGCTCCAAATATCTAGTGACTAGTTTATTATGAGAAGTATTAATTCCTTTTATAGATACACCAAGGCAGTATCTGGTTCCCCTTTTTGTCAACAGGAACATGCATGCATTCAACTCAACACAAAATCGGGACGATTTATATCGTGTTTGATCAAGCTATTAAAATTAATTTATTTAAATTACTTTCTTCGTTTATTTTTACTTATCACATTTTAATTTTACACATTCATTAAGAAAAATTATTAATAACATAGCTATTTTACTAAAATATTTTTTATTAAATGATGTTTACATTGTGTCTTGATACTAAGGGTAAACAACAATAACAACAACAACAACAAACCTAGTGTATTTTCACCAAGTGAGGTCTGGGGGGTTAAATTGTACGCAGTCCATATCGCTACATTCGAAGAAGTAGAGAGACTGTTTCCGATTAATGCTATGGGTAAAGTAGAAAAAAAAGTTATCTTTTCTTAATATGTCAAAATGACAAGTAAAAATAAAAATATAATTACGAAACTAGTGACAAGTAAAAACGAGCAGAGGGAATATTTCTTTTTTCAAAGTGATTTAAAAAAAAAATACTTTTGGTAAAAGTGAAAAGAGGTTTGTGTTTGGCCAGTAAATAAAAACACTTTTAAGCAATGCGAAACAACTTTTTTAGCTTCTAAAAAATAACTATCTATTCTCGGAGAATCATCATTTTCTCTCAAAATTTGACAAAAAAAATACTTTTTTAAAAACAAACACTTTTTGAGAAAAAAACAAAAAAACACCTTTAGCCTTCCAAAAACTTAGACGCAAATTAAACAGGGTATTAATCAAAATCCTTCTAAATTTCTTAGAGTAAATAGTTACAGTATTTTTAAATTGTGGATGTTAGGTGAGCCAAAGGAAAAAATACGAATTAGAAGCAGATTGAGAATTTAAAAATTTCTGAATTTTTACAATCAAGGGCAGAACTAGGTATGATCGAGAAGGTTCATCCTATTCTTTTTCGATAGAAAATTACATTGTTTTATATAATTTTTTTTTTTTACGTATGTATATATAGTAGATGTTGAATCTCCTTTTGACTTCTTCGTGTGTCTATTTTAGAGTTTGAACCTCTTAGTGAAAATTCTGAATCCGTTACCATCTACATCAACATCAAATATATATATATATTTAAATTCTATATAAAATATTTAGGAATTTAACCTATGAAAGGTGAAACACGTAGATTTTTCTGTAGTGTTTAGTCTACTCTTTTTCTTGTTCGTTTTTTGTCTGTATTTTATTTTGGGAACATTAGTGAGAAAACAAAGAGATAAATCAGTTGATTTTGTTGAATTATATTACACGCAGAAAATTATTGTAGAATATAATAATTGTTGTTAGTGATGACTTATAATTTTTGCATGATTATATAATTAATGTTATTGCTTTAATGCAAATTGATAAAATTAATTCTATACTATATAGTATGAGAGCGTCGATTCATAAGATCTAATACACGATTTGATTATTTTTTTGCTTTTTATATTCATTTCTTATTTTATTATTTTGATTTATTTCGTTATTATTTCATTCACAATCAGATTAAATGTGTCCTTAAATCACTTTGATAAATTTAACTATCAAAGAGTAATTCATTCTAATATATACACATATATTAATATACGCTCCATAAAGTAAAAGTTTTACTTCATGTTACTCTTAGGTCAAACTTACTTATAACAAATTATAATACTTTTTCATTTTAATTTGTTTGATATACTTTTTTTAGTGCGTTTTAAAAAGAGTGGTCTTTTTTTTTGCCGTTCTTTAATTTTAATTTTCAACATGACTTGTTTAAGATTGCTATCACATGATTAAAGAATATTTTGATACATTTGACATATGTTTAGTTTGAGATCATAAGATTTTAATTTTTTTTTTTTAAATTTTGTGTCAATTTAAAATTAATCAATTAATTTAAAACGAAAAGAATAATAGATAGACGATACTCGTGCAAAACAATTTTACTTATGCACATGTCAAAATGCCACCTCTTTAATTCTCAAGGTTTTGTGGGAGTGGACCTATTGTTTAGCTTTGTATTTTAATCAAGCAAATATAGAACAATTTTAAAATATATTCTGAAAAATACTTTTCTCCCTTAAAAGTTTGTCTCATGAAATATTTTTGAAAGAATAGTTAATTTTAAGGGCGAACAACATAAATTCCGATAGGTTGGAGCTTAGTTATAAATTTTATTAATATTTTGTATAATTACTGAATATTTTAATTTTATGTCTGGTAAGATACATAATTAGCTCTTGATACATCCAATGAAGATACATTTTTTCTTTTGTAAAAATACGTAATAGGTCCCGATATATTTTTTTCGCTTTTGGATCTGTCGAGATACATAATTAGCTCTCATAACTCCTAATATTTTTTTTTAATTTTGGGTCTATCAAGATACATAGTACATCTAATGAAGATACACTCTTTTCTTTGTAAAAATACATGATTAGCTCACAATATAATATTTTCAATTTTGGGTCTATCGATGTTAGAGAAATGAAGTTTTGATGATAGACATGTGAATGAAACAGGTTATTGATGCTGGTCCAAATATGTGAAGAAAATAGAAGTTACAGGCAAGGCTGATGACACTGATTGAAGTCAGAAGTGGATAAGCAAGCACAAGTCAGATATACTCTCAATATTAATCACGTGTGGAAAAGAAGTTGAGGACAAGATAAACACAACTCTTGAAGTTGAGCTAATAAAGGAAACCTACCTAGACAAGGAGACTGAATACAAGAAAGAGTGTAACTAACTGATAGAGTCCTATTGAAGAAAGAAGACAACATCATCTGAAAGACTTGATCAGAGTTGGCTTAAATAAGAGAGATGACTTTCAGAGTTATGCCTACGCATTGAAAAGAAAAGCACCAATTAGCAAATTAGTTCAACAACTTGAAGAAGTCATAAGTAGAACCTGTTCCTTTACTTAGAGTTAATAGAGTGTAAACTTTATGTAATAGGTCGGTTCTCGAGTTGTAATGTACTTTAATTCTAGTCTCAGTGAATTATAAACTAAGTTAGGATTAGTGTTTTCAAGTTGGGGAACTCGAAGACGTGAAAACACTTATTTTGGGAAGATTTGTGTTATTGTAGAAATAGGAGTTAAAGTTTAATTCCTAGTTTACAGGAGTTTTGTAATTTGTTGTTTGTTGAGGCTCAAGAGTTTTTGTGGAATTGGGATTAAATCTTGTAGAGGTACAGGTCGTAATTTTTTACACCTTTTTGAGCCGAGTGTTTTCCATGTAAAAATACTGTCTTCATTTACACTACTTAAGTGAAACACGTTAGACTACTTGTTTCGTTAATAGGCAACTACTATAGTAAAATAGCTAAATCAGTAGCGTACATATTCTAATAAGTGGTATCATAGCGATTTGTCTTAAATAAGGTTAGCACCTAAGAAAATATCACTATGATGAATTCCACACCACCCACTGGTCACAGTGAAGGTCAATCTACCACTAGACCTCCACTCTTTGAGGGTTCTCACTTCATCAGGTGGAAATCTAGGATGGAAATGTTTATTCAAGGGGAAGACTACGAGCTATGAGACAGGATTACTGATGGCCCTACTATTCTAATGGAGTTGGTTGATGGTGAACAGGTCAAGAAAGTGAGAAGTGAATCTACTGCTGATGACTTGGTGGTATTGAAGAAGAATGATAAGGCGAAGAACATCTTAGTTTGTGGACTAGGGCCAGCTAAGTATAACAGAGCGTCTAACTGTACCATTGCAAAGCAAATCTGGGGTGCCCTGATCAATGCATATGAGGGCATCTCTCAGGTAAGGAAGTTTAAAATTTCTCTTCTCTTTACTGAATATGAGGCTTTTAAGATGAAGGAGAGTGAATCACTTCATAAAATAATGACAAGACTCACTACCTTAACAAATGAATTGACCTCCTTGGGAAAGGACATTCCTAATGAGGAACAAGTCAAAAAGGTGCTAAGGGTATTGCCTAAGTTAAAATGGGATGTTAAGGTCATTTCTACTAGGAAGGCAAAGGATCTCACTCAAATAACATTGGATGAACTGGTAGGAAATCTTAAGACTTATGAAATACAAATTGATGGAATCAAAAAAGAAATGACAGCTCCTGAGAAAACCTTAGCTTTGAAAGCATCAAACAGTGATGAAGAAGTTAAACTTGATGAAGAACAAGTTTCCTTTATAACTAAAAACTTCAGCAAATTATTCAAAAAGAAAAGGGGAAAAATAGCAAGAAATGTTCAAATAACAATTCTAATGGATGCTACAAGTGTTGTAAAACTGATCATTGGATCAGCGACTGTCCAGTCTGGGAAATGGAATGGAAAAAGGAAAAAGATGAAAAAGAACTAAAAGAAAAGGACAAAAAGAGGGAGAAAGAAGAATATACTATGGTATCCACTTAGGGATCTGATTGAGATGAGTCAGATGATGAAGAAATTGATGAAATTGTATTCATGGTATTGGAGATTCAGACTTGGAAGAAGAAGATGGAAAATCTGAGGTAAGTATTCTTGAGCTTAAAAAAATTGCATTTGTTTTCTAAAACAAAACTTGTTTCCCTGATGAGTGCTTTAATTGATGATTTTCAAGAATTGAATTCTGATAGGGATGAGCTATTCAACAGTATTGCAAGTCTTAAATTTGATTTCATTGATCTAGAAGCTTGCAAGAACACTGTTAAAAAAGAAAACTTCACTCTTAAGGAACAGGTTGTACAACTTGATTTTGCCAATGTCACTCTCAAAACTGAAGTTCTAAAATTGACACTTACTAAAAAAAGAGAGAAAGGTAAAAGTAAGGAACAGGAAAATATTGAACTTGAATTAATCAAGTACAAATATGAATGTAATGATGCAAAAGAAATGATGAACAATTTGAGTCAAGAAGTCTCTAAACTAAAGCTTGATCTTGAAAGAGCAAACAGATGGACAAATTCTTCAAGAATTGTTCATAAACTGATTGATAGAAGTCACAGTTAAAAAGCTGGACCGGGCTTTCATAAAAGCCTTGATACTACTTAAGATTTGTGCTATATTTGTGGTAATATTGGACATCCAATTACTAAATGTCTAGTTGTTGTCAAAAGCAGATCTAGGAGAATTAATCTGGCAAATAAACTAGCTCAAACTAATAAAAGGAAAACCAAAACTGTTCAAAGAAATAGGTTGTGTAACCTGTTGCCTTCATGGACTAAAAGAAATCCGATTCATCCATTTACTCATAAAAAAGGGCCAAAGCTTGTCAGGGTTCCTAAATCTAACCCTTGATTTACTTTTGCAAATGAGAGTGAAAGAAAGCATAAAACACTGGTACTTGGATAGTGCTTGCTCAAGACACATGATTGGTGATAAGAACAAAATTCCTTTCATTCTCCAAAATAAGTGGGGTTGGAGTTTTATTTGGTGATGGCAAAAAGTAAATCATTAATAGAGTTGGAAAGATTGGTACATCTGAATCAAGGGCATTAGAGGATGTCTACCTTATGGAGGGATTGAAGCAGAACCTTCTTAGCATATCATAACTATGTGACAAAGGTAACAAAGTTATTTTTACCTCTACATGAGTCAAAGTCAAAAGGATGGACACTATGGAGGTTGTGCTTACTGCAAGAAGATACAGGAATAAGTATAAAGCTGACATAATGACAATGCTAGGAACAAAGCTGACCTGTCTGAGCTCTATAGAAAATGATCCCCTCATTTGGCACAGATTACTTGGACATGGAAGTCTGAAATTATTACACAAAATTTCTTCCAAAATTATGGCCTTGGGTTTGCCCAAAACCAAGTTTAAAGAAGAAAAGGTTTTCAGTGCCTGTGTAAGGGGGATGCAGGTAAAGTCTCCTTTCAAATCAAAGAACCATGTCAGCACAAACAAGTGCCTTGACCTGATTTATATGAATCTGTGTAGATCAATAAGGCTTCAAAGCAGAGGTAGAAAAAGGTATGTTTTAGTGATTGTTGATGATTATTCCATATTTACCTAGTCATTGGTCCTAACTTCCAAAAAAGATGCCTTTGATGTCTTTACTATATTCATCAAGAAAATTGAAAAGAAATTGGGCACTTTCCTAATTTCCATATGATCTGATCATGGTACAAATTTAAAAACATCAAGTTTTTAGAATTCTGTTCTGTAAATGATATAGATTACAATTTCTCTACACCTAGAACACCTCAGCAAAATGGAGTAGTAGAAAGGAAAAATAGGATTTTGAAAGATATGGCCAGAACAATGATGCTTGTAGAAAATATTGCGAAAAACCTTTGGGCTGAGGCAATCAATACTACTGGATATATCATAAATAGATACGTGATCAAGCCTATTCTAGAGAAAACTCCCTATGAATTACTAAAAGGAAGAAAACCAAATATTTCTCATTTTAGAACATTTGGTTTTAAATGTTTCATTCATATTAGTGGGAAAAAATAATTGGGAAAATTTGATGCTAAGAGTGATGAGGGAATCTTCCTAGGATATTCACTTCATAGTAAGGCATATAGGGTCCTAAACAACAGAACAAATTGTGTTGAGGAAAGTGTGCCTATAGTATTTGATGAATCTTGTGCTAAGACTAACTTGCAGGATGAAAGTGATTTTGAGGAACATGTTGCTCGAGATGGTCCATCAGCTGAAGGAACCAAACATGGAGGCAGCTCGACAGGGAGAACTAATTCTGGAGGCTTACAGGGAGAACTGAATCACCAACTACCCCAGATCAGAACAATTACAATAATCCTAGTAGCTCACAAGGATTGGTCCCAAAAGGATATAAGTATCAAGGATCCCATCCTACTGAAAATGTTCTTATTGATCTCACTTTTGGGATCTTTACAAGATCTGGGTTGAGGAGCATGTGTACTTTCAAACCCTTTCTATCAAAAATTGAACCAAAGAAGGTGAATGAAGTACTTCTATCCGTTACAAGGAACATGGCATGATTGGTGGTCCAAGGATACAATTAAGAAGAAGGCACAGACTTTGATGAGACCTTTTCACCTGTGGCAAGAATTGAAGCAATAAGACTTCTTGTAGCTTTTGTTGCTTATATGGAATTCATTCTCTATCAAATGGATGTTAAGAGTGCATTCTTAAATATAATTATCAAATATTAGGTGTATGTCAAACAACCACCGTAATACCCCATATTTTTACGTAGCTTCAAATCATTCTAAGAATGTTAGAAGCTTTCTTTAAAATATGAATCCATTTTTGTACACATGAAATTTTTAATATTTTCACTTTTTATCAAGTGGAAATTTGAATAAGCTTTCCATCGATACCAATTTTATCAAAATCCGACATCGTAAGAGAAAGTTATAGCCAAAATACAGAAGACAGTAAAATCGCCCAGGTGCGACGGTGAGCCGACGGACCGCCGAATTAGCGATGAACCTTGGCTCACGACCATCGTAATGAGGCAGTGAGATAACCTTCTTCCTAGGAGCGACGGAACAGGCTGATGGACCATCGAATTAGCAATGGATCGTCGCTCAAGCCGTCGCAAGGGAGACAGTGAACCTCTATTCTGCCCAGGTACGACATTCAGGATCGACAGACCGTCGACCCAGTGACGGACCATCGCACATCCCGTTCTCTCTATGAGCAATCTTCAAGAAAATAAAATCCAAATCTTCTTCAAGAACTAAGAGATTCAAATCCTTCGAGTTCAAGAACTTCAAGAAAGTCAACCAAGGTATGTCATACGTTGATTCATGGGTCCCTTTCACCTATGAAGCTCAAGAATATCTTTTCAAAATCCAAGATTTGGGTATTTGTGAATGTTCATGATCTAAATTGAATTAAAATTCACGTTCATGATGCTGTGTGGTGTTGATTCATGTTTTAAATTGCATATTTCAATGATTGACCCTAGTATGTGAAGAATTATATAAGAATCATGATAAACCCCTTTCAAATTACAAGTTGATTGATGTATCCATGATTATTAGATGTGTTGATGATGGTATAACCAAAGCAAGCTCCCTATGTGTTTGATTAAATGCCTATGTGAATGAAAAGTGCCATACTAGTATGATAATATGTAATCCCCATTTATATACAAGTTTATGCATGTCAAGTGTTTGTGAAATGCCTTAATAAATGAATTATGGATTATGATGTGGTCATGTATTCAAGAAAGTCATGCTTTGTCAGTTTCTTTCCATCGAGTCCTGGGGGTACTTGTACCTGATAATTTAGCTGTGTGCCTAGAGCCAGTGTTATGTTTTCACGATATTCTCAGTCAAGCCATGTTTAGTAGAATTCAGTTAGTCATGTGACTCAGGAGAACTCAGTATAACTCAAAAATCCCAGAAATCTTAGAAAGCTCAGTAATACAGAAATCTTAATACTATTTCATCAGTCAACAGAACTTAGTTAATTCAGTCCAGTTTAATTTAGTAATCCATGTTCAGTGTCTATTCAGATGGGAGTAGGAATTAGCACCGAGTGAACCCAAGGATAGGAACACATATTGTCAGATGAGGGTGTGATTCTTAGAAGTCATCCTTGCGTTCCAGAACTATGTAGCCAGCATAGGTTAAGACATCAACACACTGTTAGATGAGGGTTGATGAGGTGGGTAAAAACTTTCATATGAGGGCCCTACCATTCTCTTTTGGGGACACTGTTAGATGAGGGTCACCTACAGCTTGTATTTACCAGTGGCACGATATTGATATTTTTCTAATTGGGGTTACAGATTGGAACCCAACTCAGCCATAATAGTGTATTAGGGGCATGTCGGTTAGATAACTACTTCCCACAGTTTCATATTACAGAATCAGGACTGTCAGATACAGTCATTCAGTCTCAGTAATAGAACTCAGTTAGTTTTATAGAATTCAGGACTGTCAGATACAGTCAACTTAGATACAGTACGAAACTCAACTAGTTCCATCAGATTTAGGACTATTAGATACAGTCGCTCATGTTATCAGTTATGTCAGTTATCAGTATATCATATTATCAGTACTTAGACTTAGTAATCATGTTATCACGACCCCAATTACAGTTACTATATATTCATGCATGCATTCTCACGTTCATATTAGTTAGTTAGTCAGTATTGCTCATGCATGTAAACCCTTTGCATTTAGCCTACCTCACATGCATACCAGTACATTCAAAGTACTGACATATTTGCGCTATGGTGTCTTATACCATAGGTTTAGAGACATGAGTTCCAGAGCATCAGCAGATTCCAGATATCAGCAGTCAGAGTTAACAATGAGTCCTTATCCTTTGAGGACATGATCATTTCTTCATTATCTCATTAATTAATTTATTAGTTGGAGTTAGTTGGGGACATGTTCCATCGATTCCTTATTCAAAAAGTTCAGTTAGTTAGAGGCTTTTCAGACTATCATGTTCAAATATTTATTTTAGTTGTTTTGGGCATTTCATACCCCATTCAGATGTTATATCTTTATCAACTATGTTATAGTTTTTGAACCTTATGGCCTTTCAATTTATGTTTCTGCATTTATACAGTATATTAGTAGTATACAGGTACAGATATTAGTCATGGGTCAGCTTGTGGTCCTTCGGGGTCATGAGCATCGTGTAGTATTCTGGATACTAGATTTGGGGGGTTAAAAACTTGGTATCAGAGCGTAAGGTTCAATAGAGTTCTAGTAAATCTGAAAGCCGTATCTAGTAGAGTTTTGTACATGGGTATGTTGCGCGCCACATTTATGTGCAGGAGGCAATGAGATGTTTTAGGAATGGTTTCCCTTCTTTCAGTATTCATATCGTGCCAATGAGCATAATCTCAAGTCAATCTTTCAGTCTAATTCATTTCTCTTTTTCTTCTTTAGAACATGCCTTCTAAGAGAAGAAACAGAAATCAGTCAGCCCCTCAGCTCGAAGAACCTTTGGGCGAACATATTTCTCATGCAGAGTTCAGAGCTGCATTCACTACTCTTGCTCATTTAGTTGCTGCTCAGAATAAACGACCGTCTGTTATTTTGGCCAACCTAGTGGTCAATTTAGTTGCAGCCAGGATTCGGGACTTCACCCGAATAAATCCTCCATTCTTTTTTTTGGCTAAGTCAAATGAGGACCCTCTGGAATTCATCAATCAAGTTCAAAAGGTTACTAACATTATGGAGGTGTCAGCTGTTGAGAGTGCTGAGATAGCTGCATATCAGTTGTAGAATGTTACTCATGTTTGGTACAAGCAGTAGAAGTCAGAAAGGTCAGTTGAAGCAGGACCTATAGAGTGGGAGGAGTTTTTCACCGCATTCTTAGAGAGGTTCTTTCCCCTAAAGCTGAGAGAAGCTAAGGTGTTGGAATTCGTTAACCTCAGGCTGGGCAATATGAAAGTGGAGAAGTAAGTTTATTTCTGGGTTAAATGATAGTGTGGTCAACGAGTGTAAGTCTGCAATGTTAAATAGTGACGTGACTTTAGCCAGGATTATGACTCATGCTCAACAGATAGAAGAGTAGAATATTAAGATGAGGGAGAAGCAGAATAAGAGAGCAAGGATAGGTAGTTTCAACTTTGCTCAGCCTAAATTAGAAGAAGGAAACTGTTCTTAGTTTCATCCTAAGTCATCAGTTCCAGTTTCTTTTTCAGCCAGTGCTCCAGCTCCTAAGTTCAGAGATGGTAATAGAGATAGGGCGCCAGGCTATAGGTCTCAGGACAGCATTAGCAATGCCCGAAATAATCCTTTTTTGTCAGACTTATGGTAATAACAGTAAGGGTGCTTGTAGAGCTGGTAGCGATGTCTGTTTTGGATGTGGCTAGCTAGGACATAGAGTCAAAGATTGTCCCCAGTTAGGTTATCAGGGGGGTCAGCAGAGCTATTCCTCAACTCAGTCCGGTTTCCTAAATCAGCAGGGTTTCACTTCCAATGCTACTAGTGGGCAATGCCCAAATAGACTCTATGCTCTCCAGTCCCAATAAGATTAGGAAAATTCTCCCGATGTGTTTACTGGTATGTTACGGATCTTTCATGTTCATGTTTATGCTTTGCTAGATCCAGGTTCTTTCTTATATTTTGTTACTCTATACATAGTAGTTGATTTCGAAATCAGTCCCAAAATTATAGCAGAACCCTTTTTAGTCTCTACCCCAGTGGATAAAACCATCATAGCCCGGCGAGTATACAGGAACTGCCCGGTTATAATATTTCAAAAAGTCACTTCAGCAGACTTAGTTGAATTAGAGATGACTAATTTTGATGTCATTCTTGGCATGGATTGGCTTCATTCCGCTATGCCATAGTTGACTGTAGAAACAGAATAGTTCAATTTCAGTTTTTGAATAAACCTGTTCTAGAGTGGAGGGGTAGTACTTCAACTTTTAGAGGTCAGCTTATTTCCTACCTTTGGGCAAGGGGAATGATATCTAAAGGATGTGTTTATCATCTTGTTCATGTTAAGGACACTTGTTCTAAAACTCCAAGTCTTGATTAAGTTCCATTTGTGAATGAATACTCAGATGTCTTTCCCAAAGATCTTCCAAAAATTTTACCCGAAAGGGAAATATACTTTGGTATCAATCTTCTTCCATATACTCAGCCTATATCTATTCTTCCAACAGAATGGCACCATCAGAACTCAGATAATTGAAAGAATAGTTAAAGGATCTCTTAGATAAGGGATTCATCAGGCCCAGTGTTTCCTCGTGGGGTGCACCAATTTTATTCGTGTGCAAGAAAGATGGTTCTCTCAGAATGTGAATTGATTACCGTCAGCTTAATAAATTCATGGTCAAGAACAAGTATCCTCTTCCCAGAATCGATGATTTGTTTGACTAACTTCAGAGTGCCAACTATTTATCTAAGATAGACCTCAGATCCGGCTATCATCAGCTCAGAGTCAGAGAATGTGACATTCTAAAAATAGCTCTCCATACTTGATATGGTCACTTCGAATTCTTAGTCATGTCCTTTGGTCTTACCAATGCCTCATCCGCTTTCATGGACTTGATGAACCGTGTGTTCAAGCAGTTTTTGGACATGTTTGTCATAGTATTCATAGATGACATTCTTGTCTATTCCCGCAGTGAGCGTGATCATGCAGACCATCTGAAAATTGTACTTCAGACTCTCAAAAATCATCAGTTGTTCACCAAATTTAGGAAGTGCAAATTTTGGCTAAGGACAGTAGCATTCCTTGGCCAAATCATTTTCGGTGATGGCATTAGAGTAGATCCTTAAAAGACCAAAACAGTAAGAAACTGGCCCAGACCTGTCTCTCCATTAGATATCAGGAGTTTCTTGGGCTTGGCTGGCTATTACAGACGGTTTGTTAGGGTATTTTATTCTATTGCATCCCCTATATCCAGATTGACTTAAAAGAAAGTCAAGTTCCAGTGGTCAGATCCTTGCGAGAAGTGTTTTTAGGAGTTGAAGACTCAACTCACCTCAGCTCCAGTCTTAGCTCTTCCGGATGGTTCAGATAGGTTTGTAGTGTATTATAATGCATACAGAGTAGGTTTGGGTTGTGTCCTCATGGAACATAGTAAGGTCATAGCCTACGCCTCCAGATAGCTTAAACCCCATGAGAAGAATTATCCTACTTATGAACTTGAGTTAGCAGTCGTAGTTTTTGCCTTAAAGATTTAGAGGAATTATCTATACGGTGTTCATGTAGATGTGTTCACAGATTGTAAGAGCCTTCAATATGTATTTTCTCAGAAAGATCTCAATCTTCGTCAGAGAAGGTGGTTAGAGCTCTTGAAAGATTATGACATAAGTATCCCTTATCATCCAGGCAAGGCCAATGTAGTGCCCGACTCACTCAGTAGACTATCTATAGGTAGTATTGCTCATGTTGAGGACAGTAAAAAAAGTTAGCTCACGAAATCCATCAGCTTGCCAGACTAGGTGTTCGCTTAGTCAATATAGAGGAGGGTGATATATGGGTTCGGAGTAGTTCAGAATCACCTCTAGTATTCGAGGTGAAAGAAAAATAAGATAGAGATCCCAGCCTTATTAAGTTGAAAGAGTCGGTCAAAGATCATAAAGTAGAGGTTTTCTCCCAAGGGGGAGATGGTGTTTTGCGTTGTCAGGATCGTCTGTGTGTTCCAGGTGTAGATGACTTGAGGCAGCGAAGTCTAGCAAAAGCGCATGGTGCATGCTACTCTATTCATCTAGGGGCCACAAAGATGTACCGCAACTTATGAGAAATCTATTGGTAGATTAGGATGAAGAGAGATATTGCAGAGTTTGTGGCTAAGTGCTCTACATGTCAGCAGGTTAAGATAGTGTATTAGAAGCCTAGTGGTCCTATACAGGAGTTAATTATTCCTACTTGGAAGTGGAAGAAAGTAAACATGGACTTCGTGATAGGTTTGCCTCGTACTCGTTGTCAGCATAATTCAGTTTGGGTCATTGTAGACAAGATGACCAAATCAACTTATTTCCATCTAGTTAATACCTCTTATTCAGTCGAGGATTTTGCCAAACTCTATATCAGGGAGTTGGTAAGATTACACGGTGTCCCGTTATCTATAATCTCAGACAGAGGTACCTAGTTTACCTCTCACTTCTGGAAAGCATTCTAAAAGGGTCTTGGTACCCAAGTTCATCTTCGTATAACCTTTTATCCTCAGACAGATGGTCAAGCAAAAAGGACCATTCAGACTTTAGAAGATATGCTAAGGGCGTGTGCAGTTGATTTCAAGGGTATTTGGGATGACCACTTGCCTTTGATTGAGTTTGCATACAACAATAGCTATCATTCCAGTATTCAGATGCCTCTATTTGGAGCTCTCTACGGTAGGAGATGCAGATCTCTAGTCGGTTGGTTTAAAGTTAGTGAGGCCTTCATCTTAGGGCCTGAATTAGTATTCGATGCTTTAGATAAAGTCTAGTTGATCAGAGAAAGACTCCGGGCTGCTTAGAGCCGACAGAAGTCTTATGCAGATGTTCGTAGAAGTCTTATGCATCAGATATGCGTGTCCAGTATGATATATTCAGTTATCAATCATGTCAGTCATGAGACCTTGTTGTAGTTGTTCATGTTCAATATGTACGTCAGTTTATCTTCTCCCCTCTCTTTTAGTCTCATTCGAGGACGAATGTTCTCAAAGGGGAGATATTGTAATACCCTGTATTTCTACTTAGCTTGAAATCATCCCAAGAATGTCAGAAACTTGCATTGAAATATGAATCAATTTTTGTACATATGGACTTTGTAAGATTTTCACTTTCCATCACGTGAAAAATTGAATAAGCTTTCCATCGATACCAATTTCATCGGAAGAGAAAGTTATGGCCGAAATACATAAGGCAGTAAAACCACCCAGGTGCGACAGTGGAGGCCGATGGACCGTCGGATCAGCGACGGACCATCGCCCACGACTGTCACAGAGAGGAAGTGAGACAACCTTCTGCGAAGAAGCAACGGTACAGGCCGACAGACCATCGGACTAGCGACGAATCGTCGCCCAGGACATCGCAAGAAAGACAGTGAACCCCTATTTTGCCCAGGTACGACGGTCAGGACTGACGAACCATCGACCCAGCGACGGACCATTACACCCGCCATCGCACATCTCGTTTATTTATTTTTAAGTCATTTTTAAAGGGTTTTTTTGGTCTTTTACACCCGTTTATATACCTAGTAATATCCGACCAAGACTCCTAAATTCATTATTCTTCTACAACATTAAAATTAGGGTTTTCTCTCTAAGAGCAATCCTCAAGAAAACAAAATCCAAATCTTCTTCAATAACTAATAGATTCAAATCCTTCGAGTTCAAGAAACTCAACCCAGGTATGTCATGTGTTGATTCATGGGTCCCTTTCACCCATGAAGCTCAAGAATCTCTTTTCAAAATCTAAGATTTGGGTATTTATAAATGTTCATGATCTAAATTGAATTGAAATTCGCGTTCATGATGCTGTGTGGTGTTGATTCATGTTTTAAATTACATATTTCAATGATTGACCCTAGTATATGAATAATTGCATAAGAATCATGATAAACCCCTTTCAAATTACAAGTTGATTGATGTATCCGTGATTATTAGATGTATTGGTGATGGTTTAACCAAAGCATGCTCCCCGTATGTTTGATTAAATGCCTATGTGAATGAAAAGTGCCATACTAGTATGTTAATATGAAATCCCCATTTATGTACAAGTTTATGCATGTCAAGTGTTTGATGAAATGCCTTAATAAATGAATTGTGGATTATGATGTGGTCATGTATTCAAGAAAGTCATGCTTTGTCAGTTTCTTTCCATCGAGTCCTGGGGGTACTTGTACCCAACAATTTAGCTGTGTGCCTAGAGCCAGTGTCATATTTTTATGATATCCTCATTCAAGCCATGTTCAGTAGAATTCAGTTAGTCATGTGACTCAGGAGAACTCAGTAAAACTCAAAAATCCCAGAAGTCTTAGAAAGCTTAGTAATACAGAAATATCAATACTATTTCATCAGTCAACGGAACTCAGTTAATTCAGTCCAGTTCAGTTCAGTAATCCATGTTCAGTGTCTATTCAAATGGGAGTAGGAATTAGTACCAAGTGAACCCAAGGATAGGAACACATATTGTCAGATGAGGGTGTGATTCTTACAAGTCATCCTTGTATTCCAGAACTATGTAGCCAACATAGGTTGAGACATTAATACTATAAGATGAAGGTTGATGAGGTTGGTAAGCATTTCCAGATGAGGGCCCCACCATTCTCTTTTGGGGACACTGTCAGATGAGGGTCACCCATAACGTATCTTTATCAGTGGTACGGTATTGACAGCCTTCTAATTGGGGTTACAGATTGGACCCCAACTCAGCCATAATGGTGTATTAGGGGCATGTCGATTAGATAACTACTTCCCACAGTTTTATGTTACTGAATCAGGACTGTCAGATACAGTCATTCAGTCTCAGTAATAGAACTCAGTTAGTTCTACAGAATTTAGGACTTTCAGATATATTCAACTCAAATACAGTATGGAACTCAGCTAGTTCCATCAGATTCAGGACTGTCAGATACAGTCGCTTATGTTATTAGTTATGTTAGTTATCAGTATATCATGCTATCAGTACTCAGGCTCACTAATTATGTTATCACGACCCCTGTTATAGTTACTATATCTTCATGCATGCATTCTCACGTTCATATAAGTTAGTCAGTATTGTTCATGCATGTGAACCCTTTGCATTTAGCCTACCTCATATGCATACAAGTATATTTTAAGTACTGACACATTTGCGCTATGGTGTATTATACCATAGGTTCAGAAACATGAGTTCTAGAGCATTAGTAGATTTTAGATATCAACAGTCAGAGTTAGCAGCGAGTCCTCATCCTTCGAGGACATGATCATTTCTTTATTATCTCATTAGTTAATTTATTAGTTGGAGTTAGTTAGGGACATGTCCCATCAATTCCTTATTCAGATAGTTCAGTCAGTTAGAGGCTTTTCAGACCATCATGTTTAGACATTTATTTCAATTAATTTGGGGTATTTCATACCTCATTCAGATGTTATATCTTTATCAGCTGTGTTATAGTTTTTGAACCTTATGACCATTCAGTTCATGTTTCCACATTTATACAGTATATTATGTAGTATACAGGTACATATATCAGTCATGGGTTAGCTTGTGGTCCTTTGGGGTCATGAGCACCGTGTAGCATTTCGGATACCAGATTCGGGGTGTTCCAACCACCAGGATTTCGGACTAAGAAATTTCCTGATTATGTGTATAGGTTTGACAAGGCCTTGTATGGATTGAAACAAACTCCAAGAGCGTATGAAAGATTGTAAAAATTCCTTTTAGAGCATGGTCATACTTGAGGTAAAATTGACAACACTCTTTTCTTAAAAACTAATGGAAAAGATTTATTGGTTATGGAGGTATATGTTTACGATATCATTTTTGGCTCCATAAACATGAACATGACTCATGACTTTGAAAAACTCGTGAGTTGTGAATTTGAGATGATTATAATAGGCGAGCTAAATTTTTTCTTAGGATTTCAAATCAAATAAACAGCTTCTGGAACCATGATCCATTAACAACAGTATGTCAAGGACCTTTTTAAAACGTTCTCTATGGAGGAAGCAAAATAGATCAACCCACCAATAGCCACTGCAGCTAAGCTAGATATGGATGAAACAGGTTCTGATGTGGAGCAGAAACTATATAAAGGAATGATAGGATCATTACTTTACCTTAAAACAAGAAGACCTGATATTGTGTTCAGTGAGGGATTGTGTGCAAAGTTTCAAGCAAATCCTAAGAAATCTCATTTAAAATCTTCGAAGAGAATCCTTCAATATCTCAAAGGAATAACTGATCTTGGCCTATGGTATCCTAAAAGTAGTAATTTTAACTTGGTGGGTTATTCTGATGCTGACTATGCAAGCTATTTAGTGGACAAGAAGAGCACCACAACATGGTATACTTCCTTGGATCGTGTTTAATCACTTGGTCCATTGAGAACCAAAACTAAGTAGCCATATCAACTGCTAAGGTAAGTATGTTGCTACTAGATCATGTTGTGCTTAGTTATTATGGGTTAAACAACTGTCGCAACCCTTTTTCAACTCTGAAAAAAAGATTATGTTTAAGTTTAAAAGGGTTTTATTTATTAAGTGACAAAATAAAGATTTGTTTTGAAAAGGACCTTTTATATTCAAAACTCAGAGTTGCCACTTGGCATAATCCGGTGTGCCAAGTCACCTTTGGAAATCCCTTTCAAAATAATTTTGACTCTATAAAACTGATCCACAAACAGAGATTCCGAGTAAGGAATTCTGTTGACTGAGGGGAAGGTGTTAGGCACCCCCTCAGTCCCGTGGTTTGACCACGGTCGCTTGCTTAAACGTATCAGCTAATTTTGGCACTAAGAACGTATAAACCACATAAAATACATAAACAAGCATCCAAACACACGAAACAAAATAAATCCAAAATATAGTGTTTAGTCCAATTATACAGTCCAAAATAAATCAAAATGCAAAAATAAATCATATCTAACTTAGAATAATCCTAACTACGCTCCCGTGCTTTACCCAATGCCTCGGGCCTTCATCACGAACGTCTTCCACCAACATAGTACGTCGGGGAATTCCCTGGTGAATAAATACAATGTATCTCGGGGCATTCCCTAGCTAAATGAATGCCTTTGAATTAAATGCGATAAAATACAAATAAACATTCACACGCACATTCCAACATTCAACCAAAACAACAAGTTCTATAATTTGCCTACCCGAACCTATATTGCCTATCCATTTCATTATATCATAAATTTATCATGATTCATATCAACAATAAATCAAAATTAAACTGAATCTATCCTTTTTGTCATTTTTCAATTCTCACCCTTAAATCCCTTTTATCAATCACCACAATTAGCAATCACCATTTCAACAATCCATGCTTATTTTTAGTAACGAATTTAAACAACAAAACAATATCAACGAAATCAAACCATCATAATCAACCAACACATAATCATGGCCAAATTAAACCAATTAAAATAGAGAAAAGGAAATGGGTTAAAGAAATGGACCTCGATAGAAAGTTTTCGTCGATAATAAAGAAGTCCAAAACTGAAATCCTCAAATGAGAAACCCAACAACGAGCACTCCGAACCCGACCAAAATTGAGAATCAATAGAAAACCTCAATATGAAATCCCAACTCCGAATACTGAAATAGTTTAATCACGAAAACCCCAAAGCACGATATCAAAAATGAATCCCAAAGACGAACGAACCCAAAATCAGTATAGAGAGATCCAACCCGAACAGATTAAGAATCAATGAAAAATCTCAAAATAGACGAACCCATCCCGATATCAAAAACCCCCCAGAAGCACGATACTAGAAACGAATCACGAACAAACAAAATATTGAAATCTAAATGCGAACTAAAAAATAATACAAATCTAAGCTTCCTTGAGCTACGAAGAGCAAAAACTGACAAAAAAAGGATCAGATTCTGGTGAATTTGAATGCTTCTGAGTCGGAGTCGCCTGAAAAATGATAAAAAATGGATAGCTACGGTGACTGGTTTGCCGGAAACCTCAAACCCACTAGATTCGCTATCGAGTTTCATTCATCTTCCCTTGTTGTCGCTCTCAATCTTCTCTTTATTATGTGGGTGTGTACAATTTTTTTCAGGAAGCAAAAGAAACAAAGCCCAAAAATAACAATGGAGGCTATTCTTTTTGTTTTTTGTCTCTCTCTCATGCCTTCTTCCCTCTGAAAGATATCCCTCTCGCAAATCTCTCTCACTCTCTCGTATCTCTCTCTTACTCTCTCTATATTCCCTTTGTATGTATATATTATCTAAAAAATGGAAAAGAAATATGATGGGAGGTCCTGTGGGGTAGGGGTGAGGTGTCCTAATTTTATTGGAGAAGTTGTTGGGATGTTTAAAATAAGACAAAATTTGTTAGGATTCGTTATTTGGATAAAGACAAAAATAAATTAATAAGTAAAATGATGAGGTGGCTATTTATATGTTTTTCTTGTGGAAAAATTAGCACGTGGATAGGATACGTGGTAAGATGGGGTAAATGATAAAACTAAGTTCTGAAGGAAAAAAATTATGTGTCTACATCATGCCCCCTTTGGATGTAAACACAAGGTATTTTCAGACAAAGAAGTAGATAACGAGATAGAATTTTGTCCCAAACATTATTTGAAGGAGGAAATAGAATGAAAAAGGACAACCAAATCTTGACTTAGGACATCCTACCTACCCAAGTTATAAAGGAAACCCGTCATAGGTACCTCCAAAGGAAGGAGAAGGATTATCCTGAGTTGGAGAGTCGAGTGAGGTTTCATCGAGATTCCGGTCGTCGGCTCTGCCATTACTTCAAAAATTAAAATTACAAGTTAAAACATAAGTGAAATTACAAAAGTCCTATCTATGCAGTTTTTTTCCTTGACTCTTGACTTGCTATTGCATCACCCTATTCTTTAGGCAGGCTCCTGCTTGCAATTTCTCAACTTGTTACTTGGATTTCAATTTCTCCATCTTGTTGTTTGACTTTCGAATTCTTCACCCTGTTCTTCAGGCGGGCTCCTCACCTGGAATTTCCTCACTTAGTTTTTCGGGCGAGCTCCTAACTTTCAATTTCATCACCCTGTTCTTCAGGTGGGCTCTTGACTTGCAATTTCATCACACTGTTCTTCAAGCGGGCACCTGACTTACAACTTTGTCACCCTATTCTTTAGGCAAGATCCTGAATTGCAATTTCATCACCCTCTTCTTCAGGCGGGCGCCTGAAATCAAAATAAAAACTAGAACGAGAATTATCCCAAACAAAGATTATGATAAAGAAAGATTTTATTTTTGAAAGTAAATTCCCATTTTTCAGGAGAGTCCTGAACATAAAGTAAATTCTCATTTTTCAGGAGGATCCTAAACATAAAGTAAAATCCCATTTTCAGGAGGGTCCTGAACATAAAGTAAAATTCCATTTTCCAGGAGGGTCCTGAACATAAAGTGAAATCCCATTTCCAGAAGGGTCCTGAACAGAAAGTAAAATCCCATTTTTTAGGAGGTTCCTGGACAGAAAGTAAAATTCTCACGGATGTGAATTTTCAATGGTAGCTGAATTAAGTGAAACGAATTTGCCCCTGCTTTAACAAAGAAAATTTATCAGTTAAAAACTTAGTGGTAGCTTGCGACACTTGGCTGTCTTGACGCCTGCTCCAGTGTTCATTCCCTTTATTTTGTTTCAGATTGCTGGTACTTGGCCCTTCTTTGTCATGTTATTGACCCAAACTCAGATTATTAAGAGTGACTTTGAAATAAACACAGTATCTCTACTTTGTCATGCTTCTCAGATAAACCCTTTAAACCTTGGTATTTTCATGAGTTCCCAAGCTATTCTGTTGACAAAACTTTTTGTACGCCTTATTCGGCTCACAATCATGTCTCTTTTATATGCTGACTTTGTCTTGCTTTGTGCAATTGAAGAAGCTGGTAGCCAGTTTTGAAATCTTTTCTTACTTATTTTTTCATGGACTTGACTCAAAGACACGAGAAAAATGATAATAATTTTTTTTATTTGGATAACTGACCAAAAAAAATAAAAATAAAGATAAAGAGAAGAAAGAAAAGACAATGAATGTCCCTATTTGTAATAAAGAAACAAAAAATTTATCTAAAATGACAATCAACTCTAATGATTATGCCATGCACTTGGATTAAGCTGCCTGATCTTTTCATCCAAACTTTCACTAATTATTGTTGAGCTAATGACCTTGAAATTGAGTTACTTCCTTGGGTCAATTGCATTTAGAGACCTCATTCGGCTAGTGACACCTTGAAGGGTTTTCACCAACAAGCCTCACTCATTTTTTTTTCTCTCGGCTCACCATTGTCTTATGGTATCCGTGAGTTTTTTTCACCTATGAGATTCTCTAATTTTCATTTCTCTCAACTCACAGTCGTCTTACGGTGCTTGTGAGGATTTTCACAGATAAGACTCTCTTATTTTTTATTTGTCTCAAATAACCATCATCTTACAGTGCCCGTGAGTGTGGTTTTCACCGATAAGACTCTCTCATTTTTATTTCTCTCCTAATTCCTTACACTGAGGAAGAAAAGTAGTTTCCAACATGCGTCATCATATCCATTGCATACTTAGCCTTAGCATTCTCAAAGATTGATCTGAAGATCTTTCTTTGGTTGTAACTTGGATTTTGGATAGGATTAGAAAGAAAGAATGGCATGGGGCCCAAACGACACTTGAAGTGGGGTGAAAGTTACAACTTTTGGTATTGACTCAAACAATGAGGATTAACTCATGCCCCAGTTTCTTTTGACTGGACAATTCTAAATCATTTATTTGGTTGGACCGAGCCCAGAGTAGGGTAGCCTACGTATCTCACCCCCGACAGAGGAGAATCAGGTCACACGTATTTTCGACAGGTTGTTCTTTTGTTTGATTCTAACTTCTTTTCTTCTATTTTTTTTATTGACTCTTTGTCTTTGTGAATTTTTTGACTCTATTTATCTTGACACTCTTCTTTTTTTTCTTTTTTTTTGGACACATTTTCTTTCTCTCTTCTTTTTTTTTTGAAAACTTTTCTGACTCTAATCTTTTACTCGACATTTTTTTTACTTTGATGACTCTATCTTGATTCCAAAAGAGGGGTATGAAAAAAAAATAGAACTAAGGATTAGATGAGGTAAACAAAGGATGACACAATGTTGGATAGCAAAATGAAATGCCTTCGTCATATCAATCCTTGAAAATACAAGTACACATCATGCAATATGAAAGTGAGAGATGAAGATCATGTGTGACACTTTAATAACACAAACTTCAACTGAGCATGTGTGCCACTTTTTTCTTCTATACTTGTCAAACATACGACTCCACCGTTGTTGTACATCCCTTACATTGAATGACTCATGATTTTGTGGAGATGATTTTCTTCCCATTTCTTTTGATATAGGATCACACATTCCTTGTTTGACCTAATTGGGATATGCCTTTCGATTGATGACCAAGTTATCCTTGTGATTCTCAAAATAAATATCTTAATTTTCAATGAAGGCTTCAACTTGATCACCAAATGCCTCATCACTCTACCTATTTTCTCAAAAGCTCTTTTTTTTCTAACTTTGTCTCTTTGATTCAATATCCATGCTTAAACTGGATTTTAAGATCTGGCTAAAAATTTTGTGAGCATGTCATATCACTAGAGTCAACATAAAATGTACTATGGAAAGAAAACAAACAAACAAATATTTAAAACACAAAGGAAAAAAGAGACACTTTATTTAATTAAAATGAAAGATAGAAAGGTTTGAACATAACGACAAATGGACAAAAAAAGATTGATCCCGAATTACAACCCTGAAATAATTCGGATAACAGAAAATAAAATTAAACAAACTACCAAACCTCTTTCTAAGAGGGAGAGGGGTGACTTCTCAATTGCTCATCCTGACATCTTAGCCACTGGTTTGTATATCAGCATGACTAGAGCGTTTTTCACTGTCAATGTTCTGCACCATAATTGATCTATCTTGAATCATCTTTTCAATTTCTCTTTTCAAAGCCCGATAATCTTCAATACTATAACCCTGAACATTAGAATGATATGCACATCATACACTAGGGTCAAAACTTTTTGAATACGGATCAAGAGTATACCCAAGGAGATGAGTGATCATGCCCCGTTGTACCAATTTTTGAAATAAGCTGGCATACGACTCTCCAATAGATGTGAAACTATTCCTTAATTTCTGCCTTATTTTATATTTTGGATTGGATCTAAAATTGGGCCTAGAAAGGCTTTAATAGATTTGTGGAGTCGGAGGGTAACTCTGAGGAGTTGTTGCGCGCCATTGTGAGTAACAAAGAAGTTGAATATATGGCTGTGCGTAGTATACTAGATATGAAGGTGGGGAAATGGAGTATAATGGATTTTGGGAGGGATTATAGAGAGCTTGAGTATAAACTTGGGCCTGAGATTGACGGCAATGATGACGTAGCCTTCTTATATGTGCCCGTTCTCCAACTACAATAGTAATTGCATCTTTTTCATTCTTCTTCCCTCTAGTTTTCTTTAATTGATTGCAATATTGTCCCAAATGTTTCACGAATTCCTCCTGTCCATCTTGCTCCTCGAATTTCAATATCTCAAGGCTTAGAGGAGGGTTAACACTTGAAGACTCGCCCCAATTTTTGTATGAAACATCTTCTTTACTCGTAAGTCTTAGGGAACTTTTCACAGTATTTCCTGCACTCTTTGTTTTACCAACCATTTTCTCTGAATCTTCTGGCATACTAGGCTTCTTGTTAAGAAATTTTGGTGGTCCAGTTAGCTTAAAAGTAGGATCAGGAGTATAGTGATGATCACCAAAATTATTGAACAAGGGTCCATTAGCAGTATGAGGAAACACAACTGTTGGGCGGTTGGACAATGTAGAAGCCTCAGTAGGGGATTGAGCAACAAGATCATAGATGATATGTGGTATTATGAATATAGTAGGCTTATACTGAGGAGCTAGAGGTAAAGTGGTATAAGTATTGTGATGCTTTTGGTTTGGAATGAATTCTGAGTCATGTTGTGGTGCATCAACAATAGTAGGACACTTACTTTATGATTTTGATGAAAAACAAGAGGTATTTGTAGGATCAATTGCGAGAAATGGAGGAGGAGGCATCCCACTGGCCCAAGCTCGATGTATTTCATTCATTTGTTGTCTTAGTCTCCTAATCTCTTGCTTTAAACTCTCATTTTCTTGATTCTTTATTTGATCTATGATGTCACTCTCTATATCTTTGTTGGAGACAACTAACCCTTTGGATTTGGTGTGATGTGGAGGACCAGCCAGAATGCCACAAACCAACCACCTTAATCTAACTTAACAAAAAACAACAAATGTGTTAGAGTTCAACACTTTTTCAAAACCTCTTTTTCCTTTTTTTTAAAAGATCACCGAACCCAAGAAGGGTGCCTACATATCTCACTCCCGAGAAAGGAGAATCAGGTGTGCGTAGTTCGTGAAGTCTTGCCAAAATAGCCAATTGAACTCTTTGTTTTTTTTAAATATTTTCTCGAAACTTTAAGAAGAATAGAAAATAACGATTTGTCAAAAGAATTGACGAAAATATTTTTTTGAATTTTTCAGCTTTAACATCCCTATACAAAGTGAAATCTATGATTACCAAAGAAAATCTTTTTGGGTTTTCAGTTTTAAATTTCATATGAAAATGAAACTTGAACCTATTAAAGGAAAATCTTTTTGCAGTTTTCTTTTAATGATGTATATGAAACACTTACTCTAAATAAAGAGTGAAGAAAATTTTGTTAAATTTTTCAAATAAGATCCCCGAACCAACAATAGACTGCCTACATATCTCACCCCCGAGAGAGGTGAATCAGGGATGCGTAGTTCGTCTAGATTGGAAAATTAAAGATTAAAACGAACTAAGACTTGACCTGAGAGACGGGATTACAGATGAACGATGAAAAGAAAATCTTTTTAGATTTTTAATACACACTTCACATAAAAATGAAACCAATAACTATGAAATTAAAATATTTTTGGTATTTTCATTTTACGAGATGTACAAAACTTTTACCATCTTTTTTGCATTTTTTCTTTATAAAAAATTCCAATTAAAAAAAATATTTTTGAAATTTTTGAATCATGAATGCATGGTAAAGGAATAGAAGGAAAATCTTTCTGATGTTTTTGAGACAATGAGTGCGAAAGGTAAAAAAACTTTTTGAATTTTTGGTTTGTGAAAAAAAAAAAGTAATAAAGACTCTAAAAACTACAAAGCTCTTTTTTTTTTTTTCTGATTTGCTTATCTTTTCCTTCTTTTTTCATTTTTTTCACCAATTTCTTGTCTACACACTTTACTTCTAACACCTGCTTTCTTCAAATCAATCCATCAAATGACCACGCTACCCTCAAAGATGCAACATTTAGCACGTAGGGATGCTTTAGAGGCGAGTTTCCTATAAGAACCAAGTAGGCTCCGCTAGGTCTCAATATGATGCACATAAGCATGACCTAAAGGCTGACCTACGCTAAGGTTCACTAACAAGGCTGTTCAAGGGAGAGTATGGGCGATAGTAGCTGCGACAACTTTCCACCTACTCCATACAACCCAACGGCTCCCCCTCCTAAAATAAGGGTGACTCAAATATAGGTCTTGTACACACGTGTACTATGAACTTGTTGCAGAAAGAATGACTCAGGTTATGCACATGATACCAGGTATAAAGCGGTAACACGTAAGGTAAGAACTGTAAACACAGAGCACGTAAGCACTCAACAATGGTAAAATATAACACAAAACAATACAAACAAAATGTCTATACACACATGGTGCCAAACTAAGCCTACACATCTCAAAAATAAGCTCGAATTCTGAAACAGTCCCCAACAGAGTTGCCAGAGCTGTCATACCCCTTTTTCAACTCCAAAAAAAAGATTATGTTTAAGGTTGAAATGGTTTTATTTATTAAGTGACAAAATGAAGATTTATTTCGAAAAGGACCTTTTATATTCAAAACTCAGAGTCGCCACTTGGCATAATCCGGTGTGCCAAGTCACCTTTGGAAATTCCTTTCAAAATAATTTTGACTTTGTAATACTGATCCACAAATAGAGATTCCGACTAAGGAATTCTGTTGACCGAGGAGAAGGTGTTAGGCACCCCTCGATCCCGTGGTCTGACCACGATCGCTTGGTGAAGCTTATCGGCTAATTTTTGAACTAAGAACGTATAAACCACATAAAACACATAAACAAGCATCCAAACACACAAAATAAAATAAATCTAAAATATAGTGTTTAGTCCAATTATACAGTCCAAAATAAATAAAAATGCAAAAATAAATCCTATCTAACTTAGACTAATCCTAACTACGCTCTCGTGCTTTACCCGATGCCTCAGGCCTTCATCACGAACGTCTTACACCAACATAGTACGTCGAAAAATTCCCCAGTGAATAAATACAATGTATCTCGAGGCATTCCCCAGCTAAATAAATACATTTGAATTAAATGCGATAAACTAGAAAGAAACATTCACACGCACATTCCAATATTCAACCAAAACAACAAGTTCTATAATTTGCCTACCCGAACCTATATTGCCTATCCGTTTCAACATATCATAAATTTATCATGATTCATATCAATAATAAATCAAAATTAAACCGAATCTATCCTTTTTGTCAATTTTCAATTCTCACCCCCAAATCCCTTTTATCAATCACCACAATTAGCAATCACCATTTCAACAATCCATACTTATTTTTGGTAATGAATTTAAATAGCAAAACAATATCAACGAAATCAAACCATCATAATCAACCAACACATAATCATGGCCAAATTCAACCAATCAAAATAGAGAAAAGGAAATGGGTTAAAGAAACGGACCTCGACATAAAGTTTTCGTCGATAATAAAGAAGTCCAAAACTGAAATCCTCGAATGAGAACCCTAACAACAAGCACTCCAAACCCTATCAAATTTGAGAATCAATAGAAAACCTCAATATGAAATCCCAACTCTGAATATTAAAATAGTTTAATCAAGAAAATCCCAAAGCACGATATCAAAAATAAATCCCGAAGACGGACGAACTCGAAATAAGTATAGAGAGATCCAACCTAAACAGATTAAGAACCAATGGAAAATCTCAGAATAGATGAACCCATCTTGGTATCAAAAAACCCAGAAGCACGATACTAGAAACAAATCACGAACAAACAAAATCCCAAAATCTAAATACAAACTAGAAAATAGAATGAATCTAAGCTTCGGTGAGCTATGAAGAGAAAAAACTAACAAAAGGAGGATCAGATTCTGGCGAATTTGAATGTTTTTGAGTCGGAGTCGCCTGAAAATGATAAAAAATGGATAGTTCCGACGACGGGTTTGCCGGAAACCTAAAACCCACTGGATTCGCTATCGAGTTTCATTCATCTTCCCTTGTTCTCGCTCTCAATCTTATCTTTGTTGTGTGGGTTTGTGCAATTTTTTTTTTAAGAAGCGGAAGAAACAAAGCCCAAAAATAACAATGGAGGCTATGCTTTTTTTTTCTCTCTCTCTCGTGCCTTCTTCCCTCTCAAAGATATCTCTCTCACAGATCATTCTCACAGCTCTCTCTTACTCTCTCTGTATTCCCTTTGTGTGTATATATTATTCCATAAATAAAAAAAACATGATGGAGGTTCTGTAGGGTAGGGGTGAGGTGTCCTAATTTTATTGGAGAGGTTGTTGGGATGTTTAAAATAAGATGAAATTTGTTAGGATTTGTTATTTGGATAAAGACAAAAATAAATAAATAAGTAAAATGATGAGGTGGTTATATATTTATTTTGCTTGTGGATAATTACCACGTGGATAGGATACGTGGTAAGATGGGATAAACGATAAAACTAAGTTGTGAAGGGACAAAATTACGTGTCTACAACAACAGCTCATGGATTTTGGTGTGGATGTAGGATGTGTTCTTATCTTTTGTGACAATACAAATTCCATTAATATTGCAAAGAATCCTGCCTAACATAAAAGAACTAAATATATTGATATTTGATACCACTTTCTTAGAGATAAAATTTATGTTGGATTCTGAGATAAGGTTTATGATGTTGTGATGCTATGAGACATGTAGATATTAGTCATCATAAAAAAAGGGGAATTTGTTAGAGAAATGAAGTTTTGATGATGGACATATGAATGAAACAGGTTATTCATGCTGGTTTAAACATGTGAAGAAAATAGAAGTTACAGGCTAGGTTGATGACATTAATTGAAGTCAGAAGTGGATAAGAAAGTACAAGTCAGATATACTCTTAATATTAATCATGTATAGAAAAGAAGTTGAGGGCAAGATAAACACAACTCTTGAAGTTGAGCTGATAAAGGAATCCTACCTAGACAAGGAGACTCAATATAAGAAGGAGTGTAACTAATTGATAGAGTCCTATTGAAGAAAGAAGACAACATCATCTGGAGGACTTTATCTGAGTTGGCTTAAATAAGAGAGATGACTGTCGCACTGAAAAGAAAAGCACAAATCAGAAAATTAGTTTAGCAACTTGAAAAAGTCATAAGTAGAGCCTGTTCCTTTACTTAAAGTTAACAGAGTGTAAACTTTATGTAATAGGTTAGTTCTCGAGTTGTAATGTACTTTAATTCTAGTCTCAGGGAAGTATAAGCTAAGTTAGGATTAGTATCTTCAAGTTGGAGAACTCGAAGACTTGGAAGCACTTATCTTGGGAAGATTTGTGTTATTGTAGAAATAGTAGTTAGAGTTTAGTTCCTAGTTTACAAGAGTCTTGTAATATGTTGATTGTTGAGGCTCAAGAGTTTTAGTGGAATTGGGGTTAAATCATATAGAGGTACAGGTCGCGTTTGTTTTTACCTTTTTGAGCTGGGTGTTTATCACGTAAAAATACTATCTTTATTTACGCTACATAAATGAAATACGTTAGACTACTTATTTCATTGATAGGCAACTACTACAGTTAAATACCTAAATCAGTAGCATACACATTCTAATAAGTGGTATCAGATCGGTTTGTCTTAATAAGGTTAGCACTGAAAAAAAGATCACTATGATGAATTCCACACCACCTACTAGTCATAGTGAAGGTCAATCTACCACTAGACCTCCACTCTATAATGGTTCTCACTTCATTTGGTGGGTAGCTAGGATAAAAATATTTATTAAAGGGGGAGAGTACGAGCTATGGGATAGGATCAATGATGGTCCTACTATTCCAATAACACTAGTTAATGGTTAATAGGTCAAGAAAGTAAGAAATGAATTTACTGATGACGACTTGATGGTATTAAAGAAGAATGCTAAGGCGAAGAACATTTTAGTCTGTGGACTAGGGCTAGCTGAGTATAATAGAGTGTCTAACTGTACTACTACCAAGCATATCTAGGATGCCCTAGTCAATGCACATGAGGGCACCTCTCAGGTAAGAAAGTTCAGAATTACCCTTCTCTTTACTGAATATGATGCTTTTAAGATGAAGAAGAATGAATCACTTCATGAATGATGACAAGACTTACTACCTTAACAAATGAATTGATCTCCTTAGAAAAGGACATTCCTGTTGAGGAACAACTCGAAAGGTGTTAAGGGTATTGCCTAAGTCAAAATAGGATATTAAGGTCATTGCCATTAGGGAGGCAAAGGATCTTACTGAGATGACACTGGATGAACTGATAAGAAATCTTAAGACATATGAAATGCAAATTGATGGAATCAAGAAAGAAATGGCATCTCTTGAGAAAACCTTGGCTTTGAAAGCATCAGACAGTGATGAAGAATTTAAACTTGATGAAGAACAAGTTGCTTTCATAACTAAAAACTTCAACAAATTCTTCAAAAAAAAAAGGGAACAGGTAGCAAGAAATATTAAAATAGCAATTCTAATAGATGCTACAAGTGTGGTAAGACTGATCATTAGATCAGGAACTGATAGTCTGGGAAATGGGATGGAAAAAGAAAAGAGCTAAAAAAGAACTGAAAGCAAAGGCCAAAACGAGGGATAAAGAAGAATATGCTATGGTAGCCACTTGGGGATTTGATTCAGATGAGTTAGATGATGAAGAAATTGATGAAATTGCACTCATGGCTATTGGAGATTCAAATTTGTAAGAAGAAGATGATACCTCTGTGGTAAGTATTATTGAGCTTAAAAAATTGCATTTATTTTCTAAAATAAAACTTGTTTCTCTGATGAGTGCTCTAATTGATGACTTTTAAGAATTGACTTCTATTATAGATGAGCAATTCAACAGTCTTGCAAGTCTCATATTTGACTTCATTGATCTAGAAACTTACAAGAACACTATTGAAAAAGAAAACTGCACTCTTAAGAAATAGGTTGTACAACTTGATTCTGCCAATGTCACTCTAAAAAATAAAGTTATAAATTGACACTTACTAAAAAAAGAAAGAAAGGTAAAAGTAAGGAACAGAAAAATGTTGAACTTGAATTAATGAAGTACAAACAGGAGTGTAATGATGCAGAAGAAATGATGAACAATTTGAGTCAAGATGTCTTTAAACTAAAAATTGATCTTGAAAAAGCAAACAAATGGACAAACTCTTCAAAATTGTTCATAAACTGAGTGAAAAAAGTCACAATGAAAAGGTTGGACTAGGCTTTCATAAAAGCCTTGATACTACACAAGGTTTGTGCTATATTTGTGGTAATATTGGACATCCAACTACTGAATGTACAGTTGCTTCCAAAAGTAGATCTAGGAGCATTAATTTGGCAAATGAACCATTTCAAACTAATAAAAAGAAAACCAAACCTGTTCATCTATTTACTCATAAAAAAGGTCCCAAGCTTATCTGGGTTTCTTAATCTAACCCCTGATTTACTTTTACAGATGAGAGTAAAAGGATACAAAAAGCACGGATACTTGGATAGTGCTTGCTCAAAACTCATAACTGGTGATAAGAAAAAATTCCTTTTACTTTCCAAAATAAGTAGGGGTGGAGTTTCATTTGGTGATGGCAAAAAGGGAATCATTACTGGAGTTTGAAAGATTAGTACATCTGAATCAAGGGCATTGAAGGATGTCTACCTTGTGGAAGGATTGAAGCACAACCTTCTTAGCATATCACAACTATATGACAAAGGTAACAAAGTTGTTTTTACCTCTGCAGAAGTCAAAGTCAAAAGGATGGACACCAATGAGGTTGTGCTTACTACAAGAAGATACAGGAATGTGTATAAAGCTGACATAATGACAATGCCAGGAACAAACCTGACCTGTCTGAGCACTATAAAAAATGATCCCCTCCTTTGGCACAGGAAACTTGGACATGGAAGTCTGAAATTATTACACAAAATTTCTTCCAAAAATATGGAATTGGGTTTGCCCAAAACCAAGTTCAAGGAAGTAAAGGTTTACAGTGCCCGTGTTAAGGGGATGCAGGTAAAGTCTTCTTTTAAATCAAAGACCCATGTCAACATAAACAAGTGCCTTGACCTGATTCATATGAATCTGTGTAGACCAGTGAGGCTTCAAAGCAGAGGTGGAAAAAGGTATGTTTTTCTGATTGTTGATGATTATTTTAAATTTACCTAGACATTGTTCCTATCTTACAAAAAAGATGCCTTTGATGTCTTTACTATATTCATCAAGAAAATTGAAAAGAAACTGGTAACTTCCCTAATTTCCATAAGATCTGATCATGGTACAAAATTTGAAAATATTATGTTTAGAATTTTATTCTGCAAATGATATAGATCATAATTTTTTTGCTCCTAGAACACCTCAAAAAAATGTAGTAGCAGAGAGGAAAAATAGGATTTTGAAAGATATGGCCAGAACAATGATGCTTACAGAAAATCTTGCAAAAAAATTTTGGGCTGAGGCAATCAATACTACTACATATATCATAAATAAATGTATGATCAGACCTATTTTAGAGAAGACTCCCTATGAATTACTAAAAGGAAGAAAACCAAATATTTCTCATTTTAGAACATTTGGTTGTAAATGTTTCATTCATAAAAATGGGAAAGAACAATCATTTGATGCTAAGAGTGATGAGGGAATCTTCCTAGGCTATTCACTTCATAGTAAGGCATATAGGGTCCTAAACAACAGAAAAAATTGTGTTGAGGAAAGTGTGCATGTAGTATTTGATGAATCTTGTGCTAAGACTAACTTGCAGGATGAAAGTGATTCTGCGAAACAGGTTGCTCAACATGGTCCATTAACTGAAGGAACCAAACATGGAGGCACTGTAATACCCCGAAGTTTCCTAACTAATTTTTTTCCAAAAATGTCAAGTATTAGATTCTAAATTGAATGATGTTTATTACATGGGGAATTTTTAAGATTTTTCACTTTTAGTTATATGGAAAATTCAATAAACTTTCCATCGATATAAGATTCATCTAAATTCGATAATCGGGTAAGAAGTTATGACTATTTCAAGTCTCCGTCATAAAACAACGCCATGTTGATCAGTGGCATGCTGCACCATAAGAGAAAATGGAAATTGTCCTTTTTCCAGTGTCTCAGCATGATTTCTCTACATTGTGCCAAAGTTTTACGTCACAAAAGAAGTGGCAACGTGATGGCTCCACGACGCGCCATCCCCTAATTTTCCAATTGTCAAATTCCAGTGACACGACGTGATAGCACCGCGTCGCGCCAGGGTCTAGTTCGGAAAAATTTTTCCAACTTAAAAGAAACATCCAGGGTTAAAAAAGTCAATTTTCCACCCCTATTTAAGCCCTTTAACACGAGATTTAGCTATTTGGAACCCAAAATAAACTAGTTTCTCTCAATTTTCTCTCAAGAACAAGCTAGGGTTTCAATTGGGGATTCAATTTCAAGAAAGTCTCTTCGTCAATCTTCTCTAAACCAAGAAATAAGGTTTGCATTGTGTTGATTTATGGATTCCTTTCATCCATAAAGCTCAAGAACCCTATTTCAAATTTTAAATCATGATATTTATGTTGTGGGTTTTTTGTAACCATGTTTATCTTGTTATATGATTCCCAAGTTGGAATATTTATGTGTTTTTCATGAAACTACATTAGCAAGTGAGTAAAATCCAGAAATTAAGTTATTTATAATGTGTCAACTTGATGATTATGCCTATGCCCTGAGGGTGCATGCAGGGTGTTTGATAAAATGCCTAGGAAGATAGAGATTATGCACTATAGCTAAATTATGATCCAAAATGACTTTTATGTTATTCTTATGTATTGAAATTGTTTGTTGGATTGCTCATGAGTTAGACTTATGAAATTATGCTATGCATACATGCTATCGTATTCACGTACCAAGCTATGATAATCAAATGCCCCTGAAATATCTCCAATTATCGTATTATGGATTGTTGATGTTGGTCATGTATTCAAAAAGGTCATGCCTTGTCAGTTTCCTTCCATTGAGTCCTGGGGGTACTTGTACCCAAAAAATATAGCTGTGTGCCTAGAGTTAGTGTCATGTTTTCATGATATCCTCAGTCAAGCCGTGATCCATAGAACTCAGTCAGTCATGTGACCCAGGAAATCTCAGTAATTCAGTAATCTCAGTACTATTCCGTCAGTCAACGGAATTCAGTTAATTTAGTCCAGTTCAGTTCAGTAATCCAGGTTCAGTGTCTATTCAGATGGGAGTAGAAATTATCACCGAGTGAACCCAAGGATGGGAACTCACCTGTTATATGAGGGTGTAATTCTTAAAAGCAATACTTGCATTCCAGAACTACATAGCCAGCGTAGGTTGAGACATCATAGCCTATTATATGTGGGTAGATGAGGTGGATCAACCTGTTATATGAGGGTTCCCACCGTTCTCACTAGAGTTACCTGTTATATGAGGGTTACTGATTGTCCTTACCAGTGGCACGGTATTGACACTCTTCTAATTGGGGTTATAGATTGAACCCCAACTCATCCATAATGACATATTAGGGGCATGTTGGTTAGATAACTACTTTCTATGATTTCAATTACAAAATCATGACTGTCAGATACAACCATTCATTCTCAGTAATAGAACTTAGATAGTTCTACAGAATTTAGGACTGCCAGCTACAGTCAACTCAGAATAGTACGGAACTCAGCTAGTTCCATCATATTTAGGACTATCAGATACAGTCACTCATGTTATCAGTCATTAGAACTCAGTTATCAGTCATGTTAGTTATTAGTAAATTCATGTTATCATGATCTCAGATATAGTTACTATATATTCATGCATGTATTATCACACTCATATTAGTCAGTTAGCTAGTACTGTTTATGCATATGAACCCCATGCATTTAGCCTTCCTCATATGCATACCAGTATATTCAAAGTACTAACGCATTTGCGGTATGGTGATTTATACCATAGGTTCAGAGATACGAGTTCCAGAGCATCAGTAGCATTCCAGTCTCAGCAGTCAGAGTTAGCCATGAGTCCTCATCTTTCGAGGACATGATCATTATTTTATCATCTCATTAATTAATTTATTAGTTGGAGTTAGTTGGGGATATGCCCCATCAACTCCTTATTCAGAAAAGTTCAGTCAGTTAGATGTTTTTTAGACTATCATGTTTGGTTAATTATTTTAATGTTTTGGGTGTTTCATACCCCATCCGTATGTTATGTTACAGTTTGAACCTTATGGCCTTTCAGTTTATGTTTTCGTATTTATACAGTATATTATGCAGTATACAAGTATAGATATCAGTCATGGATTAGCTTGTGGTCCTTCAGGATCATGAGCACCGTATAGCATTTTGGGTACCAGATTCAGGGCGTTACAAGCACCTCGACAAGGGGAACTGATTCTGAAGGCTCATAGGGGGAACTGAATCACGAACTAACCCAGGTTAGAACAATCACAGTAATCCTAGTAGCTCTCAAGGATTGGTCCCAAAATAATACAAGTATTAAGGATCCCATCCTATTGAAAAAGTTCTCACTGATATCACTTCTGGGATCACTACAAGATCTGGGTTGAGGAGCATGTGTGCTTTTAAAGCCTTTCTATTAGAAATTGAATCAAAGAAGGTGGATGAAGCACTTCTTGATGCTGATTGGCTCATAGACATGCAAGAGGAGTTAAATTAGTTTAAAGAAGTAAAGCGTGGCACTTAGTTCCTCCTCCAAAAAATAGGACATTGATTAGATCTAAGTGGATGTATAGAAATAAGGTTGGTAAGCATGGAACAGTTACAAGGAATAAGGTACGATTGGTGGTCCAAGTATACAATCAAGAAGAACACAAAAACTTTGATGAGACCTTTACACCTGTGGCAAGAATTGAAGCAATACGACTTCTTATAGCTTTTGTTGCTTATATGGAATCCATTCTTTATCAAATAAATGTTAAGAGTGCATTCTTAAATGGAATTATCAAAGAAGGGGTGTATGTCAAACAACCACCAGGATTTGGGAGTATGGAATTTCTTGATTATGTGTACAGGCTTAACAGGGCCTTGTATGGACTGAAACAAGCTCCAAGAGCTTGGTATGAAAGATTGTCAAAATTCCTATTAGAGCATGGTTATACTAGAGGTAAAATTGACAACACTCTTTTCTTAAAAACTAATGAAAAAGGTTTGTTGGTTGTGCAGGTATATGTTGACAATATCATTTTTTGCTCCAGAAACATGAACATGACTCATCACTTTGCTAAACTCATGAGTTGTGAATTTGCGATATGTATGATAGGTGAGCTAAAGTTTTTCTTAGGATTTCAAATCAAACAAACGGCTTCTGGAACCATGACCCATCAGCAACAGTATGTCAAGGAAATTCTTAAAAGGTTCTCTATGGAGAAAGCAAAAGAGATCAACCCACCAATAGCCACTGCCACTAAGCTAGATATGGATAAAACAGGTTCTGATATGGAGCAGAAACTATATAGAGAAATGATAGGATCATTACTCTACCTCACAGTAAGCAAACATTATATTGTGTTCAGTGTGGGATTATGTGCAAGGTTTTAAGCAAATCCTAAGAAATCTCATTTGAAATCTGTGAAGAGAATCCTTCGATATCTCAAAGAAATAACTGATCTTGGCCTATGATATGATAAAGGTAGTAATTTTAAATTAATGGGCTATTCTGATGCTGACTATGCAGGCTATTTAGTGGACAGGAAGATGAACATAGGCATGGAACACTTCCTTGGATCGTGTTTAATCACCTGGTCCACTGAGAAACAGAACTCAGTAGCTCTATCAACTGTTGAGGCTGAGTATGTTGCTACTGGATCATGTTTTGCTCAGTTGTTAAGGATTAAACAACAACTCATGGATTTTGGTGTGGATGTAGGATGTGTTCCTATCTTTTGTGTCAATACAAGTGCCATTAATATTGCAAACAATCCTGTCCAATATAAAACAACTAAACATATTGATATTAGATACCGCTTTCTTAGAGAGAAAATTGAGAAAAGGTCTTATATTGATCATATTCTATTCTATTGAAGATCAAATTGCTGATATATTCACTAAGGAATTAAGCAGAGAACATTTCAAAAAAAATAGGTTAGCCTTGGGGATGATTAAAATTGCATAAATCTCCATCCATGATTGATTAGAAAAGTTGATATGCTCTTGAGTTTTTGTTGATTAATCTAGTCTTGTAAATTTAGTTGTGTGTCCTAATTCCAAAATTTTGGAGTGAACTAACTCATTCATGTATTTATTTTTACAGTGATGCTGGAACACTCAAACAATTTTGTCTATATTTTTCAAGAGTTCAGGTACGATTATTAGTTTACCTTAAAATGCATAAAGAGAAAAAAGTGTGCCAAGAGTCTAATTTTTTCAAAAAGCTGCCACAACAATCCCATCACCACTGCAAATCTCCATCATTATCACTTCTGAATATCAACTTCATTCCCTTTATGTTTTAACTTCCCTCTTCCTCCTTATATACATTCCATTCTCCTTCTCTCCCCATTTTTTCACTATCCCAAAATCAAGAAAAAATTCGTATTCCCTTATTCACTATGACATCCTCTTCTTTTGCTCCCTCCCACCCAGATGACTCCTCTGCCTCTCCCTCTACTAATATCATCATTCACCAAGAATAGATTGTGCAATATTTATAACTCAAATGACTAACTTGTTTTATTTTAGTGTCCTTTTATTTAATTCCTTTGTTGAGTTTGTTAGAAATTTATGTTGGATGCTGAGATGAGGTTTATGATATTGTGATGCTATGAAACATGTAGAGATTTGTCATCGTCAAAAAGGGGAGAATTTATTAGAGAAATAAAGTTTTGATGATAGACATGTGAATGAAATAGGTCATTCATGCTTCTCCAAACATGTGAAGAAAGTAGAAGTTACAAGCAAGGCTAATGACACTGACTGATGTCAGAAGTGGATAAGCAAGTACAAGTCAGATATACTCTCCATATTAATCACATGTGGAAAAGAAGTTGAGGACAAGATAAACACAACTCTTGAAGTTGAGTTGATAAAAGAATCCTACCTAGACAAGGAGACTGAATACAAGAAGGAATCCAACTAACTGATAGAGTCCTATTGAAGAAAGAAGATAACATCATCTGAAGGACTTTATCAGAGTTGCCTTAAATAAGAGAGATGAATTTCAGAGTTACACTCACACACCAAAAAGAAAAGCACTAATCAGCAAATTAATTCAGCAACTTGAAGAAGTCATAAGTAGAACATGTTCCTTTACTTAGATTTAACATAGTGTACACTTTATGTAATAGGTTTGTTCTCGAGTTGTAATGTACTTTAATTCCAGTCTTAGTGAAGTATAAACTGAGTTAGGATTAATGTCTTCAAGTTGGGGAACTCGAAGACTTGGAAACACTTATCTTGGAAAGATTTGTGTTATTGTAGAAATAGGAGTTAGAGTTTAATTCCTAGTTTACAAGAGTCTTGTAATTTATTGATTGTTGAGGCTCAAGAGTTTTAGTGGAATTGGGGTTAAATCCTGTAGAGGTACAGGTCATGTTTTTTTACACCTTTTTGAGCCGAGTGTTTTCCACGTAAAAATACAGTCTTTATTTATGTTGGTTAAGTAGAACACGTTAGACTACTTGTTTCATTGATAGGAAGCTACTATAGTAAAATATCTAATCAGTAGCATACGCATTCTAACAGTGGAGATACATAATTAGCTCCCGATAAATCCAACAATGATACATAATTAGTTGAGATTTTTGTGATTACTTTGTAAGAGTTGAAATTCGTGTAAATATGATAAATTATGGTATATGTTTATGTTATTTTTCTTTGTAATAATGACACCTATTCTTTACCTCAAGGTCTTGGCGAAGTACAACAAGATACCAGTGTATTTTCACAAAGTGGCGTCTGGAGAGGATAAAGTGTACACAATCTATATCACTACCTCAGATGAAATAGAGAAACTATTTTTGATAGACCCCACTCAGAAATAACCACAACGAAACATAAAATAAATAACAAAATGGGTCTCGAGGAAGTGGGATCCATTATTTACCTTTGAATTGAATTTCCATAAGATGATAAGAACTAAATTCCATTGTTGTTATAGCACTCAAATGTAAAACCACCCAATTTCGGCTAGATAATTAGGAAAATTTCATATAATTCTATAGTTCAACTTTTTGTATGAATTGACTCGACAACAATAATATAAAGACTATGGCCTTACTATAACAAATGGATTGACTTATGGACAGATGCATTTTCTCGAGGTTCGTGCCTGGGTTCATACAATGTACAGCCCGCTCTTATACATTTAAAAGTTAAAATGAGCTAAGTTAATTATAAAATTATTTCGATTGAGATGAGTTAAGTCGAAATAGACTAAAAAAGGCGATCGACTTAATCTGCCCACTCTTACAAATGGATGTAGGTCCGCCTTGCCCAACTATCTTCTTGGTTGAGAGGATTGTTTTTGACAATTATACCAGTTTTGTATTTTTTTATATAATTATACTTAATCTACGTTGAATTTAACATATGCTGGAGCACCACAAAATAGCATGTAGGTCCGCCTTGCCTCGGGGTCTTGTGAAAGTGGGGCCCATTATTTACCTTTGAATTGAATCTCTATAAGACGATACAACAATAACAACAACATACGTCAGTGGAGTCAGGATTTTCATTAATGGGGTTCAAAAGTGCATACCCGATCTAGGCGAAGGGATTCAACATCTACTATATATGCATACAAAAATAATTTTGATTATGTATAAATAGTGTAACTTTTCGCCGAAGGGGGTTCGGATGAACCCTTGAATGTATGCTAGCTCCACCCCTGACAACATATTAGTATATTTCCACAATGTGAGGTCTGGAGAGAGTAAGCGTATGTAATACATACCATTACCTTAAAGGTGAGATAAAAATGTTGTTTCCGATAGACCCGACAATATTTATATAATATGATAAGAACTAAATTCCTTTATTATTACACTCAAATGTAAAACCACCCAATTACGGCAAGACAATTAGGAATGTTAATTATAAATACTCTAGTTTTGTATAAGTTGACTTGATGACAATAACTATGGACTTTTTACAAATGAATTTAAATAGATTAAGTTAATTAGGTTTTGGACAAATTAAAGAAAATATAGGAATGAAGGAACCTTAAAGAGGATTAAAAGTCATATAATTCCTTTTTTTTTTTTTTTATAAACATTCAAATGTAAAACCAACCAATTTCGTCAGACAATAATTTGGAATATTTCATATAATTCATTGTATTATAAGTTTACTTAACGACATTAAATGAATATGGACTTTGCTTTTACAAATGGATTGATTTGATGAAAACATGAATTTTCTTGAAATCCGTGCTCTGAAGAAAATAAATTTCTACCGTTTGAAGTTATTCTAATATTTTATATAATTATTGAAAATCTCGATTTTGGATGTGTCGAGATACATAATTAGTTCCTGATACATTCAATGATGATATATTTTTTTTTATTTATAAAGACACATAATTAGTTCTCGATACATTTTTTTTTTCAATTGTGAATCTGTCAAGATACATAATACATCAAATAAAGATATGTTTTTTCTTTGTAAAGATACATAATTAGCTCCCGGTATATTTTTTTTTGATAGATACATCCAATAAAGATACATCTTTTTCTTTATAAAGATACATAATTAGCTCTCGATACATTTATTTTGATTTTGTATCTATCGTGATACATAATACAACCAGCAAAGATTTTTTTTTGGTAAAGATACATAATTAGCTCTCGTTACATTTGTTTCAATATTGGGTCTGTTAAGATACATAATTAGCTCTCGATACATCCAACGAAGATATATAATAAGTTGAAATTTTTATAAATGCTTTATAAGGGTGTAATTTATGTAAATACAGTAAGTTAAGGTGTATTTTTATATTATTTTTCCATATCATAGACAGGAATGAATGAACCTAAAAGACGATTAAAAGTCATATAATTCCTTTTTTATCATAAACATTCAAATGTAAAACCAACCAATTTCGTCAGACAATAATTAGGAATATTTCATATAATTCATTGTATATAAATTTCTACAGATTGAAGTTATTCTAATATTTTATATAATTATTAAAAATTTTGATTTTGAATATGTGGAAATATATAATTAGTTCCTGATATATTCAATGATGATACATCTTTTTCTTTATAAAGACATATAATTAGTTCTCAATAGATTTGTTTTCTATTTTGGACTTGTCAACATTGAATATATATTTTTTCTTTGTAAAGATATATAATTAGCTCTTGATATATTTTTTTTGGTAGATACATCCAATGAAGATATATCTTTTTCTTTGGAAAAGAATTTGTTGAACCTTGCTTAGAAACGTTGGTTGTAAGACGGATCTAATCCCCTTTGCGATCACCGTAAAAGTTAGATACCTATTGATAGTCATTAAGGGAGGTTTTAGGATTTGATACATCCTTCGATTGCCCTTTCGATATCAATTGCGTGTCTTTCTATCTTCGTTATACTATCCATTTATCTTTATTTTTCGTGTCTTCAATTCAAAGTCCTAATAAAAAAGGTCATAATTTAATCCGCTTAATCTTACAAATGGATGTGATTTGATGGAATATATATATATGTATATTCGTATGAAAAAAATGGCTCTTCTATTAATAAAATGTAAAAAATTGCTCTTCCAAGAAAAATGATAGATCCATGAAGGTATTTTTTCCCCAACAAGGTATTTTTCCACCAACAAAAAAAACTTCGAAAATACAATTATGATAAAATTCAAATAACGTAAATAATTCAGAAAAAATCCTAACGAAGTCGATATCTTTCTAAAACGAAATCAAGTCATTTAAATCGAATTCTCGGACATTGAAATCAAAACAAACTAAGTAATTAAATCGAATTTTGATTTGGTTTAATTTTTTGTAAGCATCCATCCAATGTTACTATTAATTATTGTTCTTTTATTTTCAGCATCCATGACCCTACTTTTTTTTTTTTTTTTTTTTTTTAAAAAAAACTGTGTAACCAAACAAATAAATTATTTGCACCATCCATAAAGTTCGTGGTGATTGTTACAAGATGAAATTTTGACTTTTTGGATATCATTACTAACTAGTTCAGGGGAGAAATTTTGGGATTCAAGTACTTTGTTTTCCTAAAGGGAAATCAATATATGGAAAGTGTAAATAATAATATTCATATTGTATATAAAACATTAGCATGAAAAATATTATTATTAATTTACTAATCGTTGTTGCTGAAATTAAGGGTGTTAAGTGAGTCGGGCCGGGTCAACCCGGAATCGGCCCGTGAGAGTTATCCGGGATGTGGGCCGGTCCGAATTCAGGCCTGGTTAAAAGGGCCAGTCCGGTTCTAGTCCCAACAGTAAAAAATTTCAAAACAATCCTAACCCAGCCCACTTAACCCAACCCGGCCCAACTCACCTAAACCCGGTCAAAATCGGTTAAAAATTCGGTCAAAACCGGTGAAAAAGCAAAAGAAAAATGTTTTTTCTTCATTATACACTATATATATACCCACCTATATACATTTTAAATACATTAAATAATAGATATACACTATAGATATAGCATATACTACATTACTATTTAAAAAATATATAGACATAATACATATACACAATTACACACGTAATATAACGTACCATAGAAGATATATACACATATATACATACCATTCAATATATAAATACTATTTTAAGTAAAATATACTATAATACATGTACTACAATAGATACACACACTATATATATAGTTATATACTAATTTGTAAAACATATATACATGTATAGTTAAATATACATCTATACGTACCATTCAATATATACATACTTCTTTAAATAAAATATACTACAATATATATACTATAATATATACACACACACACTATATATAGTCATATACTAATTTATGAAACATATACACATGTATATGTTAAATAATCAGTACTTTAGAAAATATATACAAATATATACATACCATTCAATATATACATACTACTTTAAATAAAATATACTACAATATATACACTTACTATATATATATATATATATAGTTATATGCTAATTTATAAAACATACATATATATATATATATATAGTTATATACTAATTTATAAAACATATATACAAGTATACGTTAAATATATAGTACTTTAAAAAATATATACACATATATACATACCATTCAATATATACATACTACTTTAAATAAAATATACTACAATATATATACTACAATATATACACACACTATATATATAGTTATATACTAATTTATAAAACATATACACATGTATACGTTAAATATATACGTCTATAGAAGATATATACACATATATACGTACCAGTCAACATATACATACTACTTTAAATAAAATATACTATAATATACACACACACACACACACTATATATATAGATATATACTAATTTATAAAACATATACACATGTATACGTTAAATATATAGTACTTGATATGGGATGAAACAACGGAAACACAAAACAACTCCAAAATAGTCCACTAATCTTAAGGATTTGAGGATTAAGATGGAGACCACTCTCGGATTCACTACAACAATAACAATACGAGATAACAACGGTGCATTTGACACCAAAAACAACAGCAATACAATGATAACAAGATAAACACAATGAGAAAAAATTTCGGATTCAAGAAGGACACAAAACAGTCCACTATGAATCTACAAAGTGCAATAAGATAAAGATAGATAGATAGACCAAACGAGGGAATAATATTAATAACCCAAGAATTGTTACACCCTTGGACCTTTAATACTACACACAACACTAACCTATCTCCTACGTAGGCACAAGAGGGATCTCGATCTCCCAAGGACCAACATTTCCAAGCTTGAATCTAACACGGGTGATTCCACACTCAAGTTGATTTCCCTAGTTACAATTTTAGATTTGTGCCTCAAGGAGAGAGGACTTGTCTTTCAATGTTATACAACATTCATCATCATCAAAATCTAATGAATGAATCCCTAGAAGGTTGTATTTATAGTGTATTACAAGAATAGTGTAAAATGTCCAAAATGACCCCTTAGTCAAAGTCTTCAAGTTTGCTCCCTTGGAGTGCATTGTATGGACTGATTTTGGAGCCTAGTTAGGCCTTCCTTTGCACTTCACGTGTACACTCCAAGTCTCGAGTTCATTTACTCTCGCACTCACCCACCTCCGTGGTCGTACTCGTATCATCCTTCCCTTTTTGAAAAGGATTCGACCTCGAATCCGTACCTTGTAAAATCAAGAGAAGACAAACAAGCACACATCCCCGTGATATGAGGGGTTAGGGTTAGCAAAAATAACATATCACATGCCATGCCAAGGTGGGACAAACTTGGATTATACCCACGGGTCCTTTATGTTGAACATGAAAACCTTAGTATAAATGGCACAAAGGAAGAGGTCACCATCAACAAAAAGAGACAAGGAAGAACCTTGCCTTCCTTTATTAGCACCCACAATCAAAGATTGCTTGTCGTCTTGACCAAGCATCAAGTAGGAAGTGTAGAAATTCCCACATTTCCGGAGGGTGCCGGGGTCAAATGGGAGAAGTAGCCAAAGGTCTAAGCTGAGGTTAGCCCTTCCTTCCCCTAGAATGTCACTCCCACAACCACGTATGACATTTGCCTTTAAAAGAAGACTAACATTCAAGAATAGAGAGACACGGCCTAGAAGTCCTACCTCAAAAAGACATATGCCATCATTTACAACATTTCCATACACATGATCTCTATGAACAAAACTACTAGCAAAGCTTTTACCATACAAGATGTTCAAAGAGTCATGTGCATCATCAAGATCAACTCTATAAGCACCATCACTAACTTGAGATTTTTTAAGCACGCCACACATATGCTTAAGTAGTGGAATACATTCATGAGTAAGTTGATCTTCATTCACATCCTTACTAGTTGTTGGCAACTCACATACCAAAGTAGATTCACCTTGGTCCGTACAAGGGTCAACTAGTGTGTGAGTACCCTTGTCAATTGGTAATAGAACTTTGTTCAAGTTATAAGGGCTAGCACTAGATGGACATAAATCATTCTTACAAGAAGAATCAATTTCGTCATCTAAATGATCAACTAGTGCTTGCGTACTTACAACAAGAGTTTGGTCCTCACGTAACCTAACATCACCAAGAGTATCACCATAGGGAGAGTCAAATACCTATACTCTAGGTAAATCCACAACTACATCCTATTGGCCACTACTAGACACAACACAATATTCTAAGTTCATAGGAGTGTAGGGAATAGTGTTTTTACCTCGTATCTCACATGAGCTACGGCCTTCCTCTTGACGTGTGTCCGGGCAGCCCACTTGCTCCCTTTGACCTATCATACGATCCAACCTTTCATTTGCCATAACTAGGTCTCGGGATATAGTGTCAAGATAGGCTAAAATGACAATGGTGGCATTGTTGTCCATGAGTTGTGAGGTGAAAGTCGCGGATTTCCTTTGTAATTGTACCTTAAAACAAGAAAGAAAAGAACACCTACAAAACAAAACACAAGTTAGTTCGAAACAACCTCAAAGAAAAGAACACCTACAAAACAAAACACAAGTTAGTTCGAAACAACCTCACCACACTCTCGCACACGTGATCGTCTCACACTTGGTTTCACAAGTGTTGAAAGCTGGCTTATACTTCGCAAGTGATTGAGGGTCGAGTCTACTCTTTCCCGAAATAGATTTTCATTTGAGTTGACTCAAGCAAAATTTGTTATAGACTTGAACCAACAAGATACAATGATTTCATAAAAGAGAAAAACACACAACAAATGTGTAACACGAATGAACAAACACAAAAACTAACTAACAATCTAGTAGATAAGTACTAGTTTGCCAATTAGTATTGGAACCAGCAAAATTAAAACTAAGAAACAACAAACGGAAATTAAGAAATCTTTGCGTTAACAGTAAAACATGATGATGTGGCAGCCACATATTGGTCTCGGTTGCACACAACTTTTGTTGTCCAATTTTAAGTCTTGGTCAATTTTTCAATTTGGACTTTGGTGGAACTTGTTCAATGGAGGGAAACAGAAAGTAGTCTTTAGAGCTTCTTTTTCAATTAAAATTTCAAGACAAAGTTTTGGACAAGACTTGTACTCCCCCTTAAAACATGGATCCTTATTTTATGAGAAAGTGGTTGAGATGTGATTGACTTGTTGGTGAGTGATGGTAAGTCTTTCAAGACTAACAAAGTTCTCACACTTTTTCCTTCACCTTTTTAGACCTAACTTTTAATTTATTTTAACAAGGTATGAAGGTTTGGAAGAACATCAAGAACACTTCAACAATCACCAAGAAAATCAACAATAATCTCCCAAGAACAACAACAAGGTCAATTACAAACTTCCAACAAACGGCTAAGTCCTTTAGTGTGGTGTTTTGGTCTTAAAAAGGGGTGAAGATTATGATGAACAGTAAGAATACAACAAATTTTCAAGAATAATAACAACACCAACAATGTCCAGCCCAAGTCCACAAGAAAGGTCACCACACGGCCAAGAACAACAACATTAATACACGACCAGTAACTTGTCACAACAATAATCTCAACAATTCAAGCTCAACTCAAGATATAGACTCAATGTGTTAGTAATGAAAAAAAAAATAACACTTAGAGACAACAAAGACAAGTAAGAATCTCAGCCAAGACACAACAAAAACACAATTTTCGGGCAAGAACACAAAATTGACAGATTGCTGTCTTTTCTAGAATTTTCAGTTTTCAACTTTTTTTTTTTGTAGTTTTCAAGTCTCAAGCCCAAGATTGATCTTATTAGAAAAAAATCAATGATGACTCTGATACCAAATGATACGGGATGAAACAACAAAAACACAAAACAACTCCAAA